>NW_026108947.1:0-184021 GCF_024516045.1 Bombus affinis | reverse complement strand
GAGACGCGTAAAGGTGTGTCACAAACCATCGGTTTCGCACATACGGACATTGATATATTCGCACCAGCCCGAGGGGCCGGAAGTCTTTATCCTATTGCCTTCTGACAAATGTTTACGGTTTTCCAATAGTTTCACATAATTAGTACCGTTTCCTCATAGTACAGTGCAACGTGATGTCCGAAATGGCTGACAAAATTAGGTACAAGCACGAAATATATGGAAGACAATATATGGTATATGTATAGCTTGGAAAGTGTGACCGTTGCTCGCTCGCTCCGCTCGCTCGTAAAAATCTAGTCCAACCCCACAACCGATCCGACACGTTCGCAAATTTGAAACATGTCGCCATCATATCGAATAATGAACGCAAGATGGATTGGTTTTAGGTTAGGCTATAGTTTTCGAGCGAGCGCCGCGAGCGAGAGACGCGTATAGGTGTGTCATAAACCAACCGTTTGGCACATACGGACATTGAAATATTCGCACCAGCCCGAGGAGCCGGAAGTATTTATCCTATTGCCTACCGACACATGTTTACAGTTTATGAATAGTTTCACATAAATAGTACTATTTCCTCATAGTACAGTGCAATGTGATGTCCGAAATGGCTGACAAAATTAGGTAATAACACGATATATATGGAAGGGAATATAAGGTATATGTATAGCTTGGAAATTGTGACCGTTGCTCGCTCGCTCCGCTCGCTCGTAAAAATCTTGTCCAACCTCACAACCGAACCCACACGTTCGCAAATTTGAAATATGTCGCCACCATATCGAATAATGAAAGGAAGATGGATTGGTTTTAGGTTAGGCTATAGCTTTCGTGCGAGCGCAGCGAACGAGAGACGCGTAAAGGTGTGTCACAAACCATCGGTTTGGCACATACGGACATTGATATATTCGCACCAGCCCGAGGAGCCGGAAGTCTTTATCCTATTGCCTTCTGACAAATGTTTACGGTTTACCAATAGTTTCACATAATTAGTACCGCTTCCTCATAGTACAGTGCAACGTGATGTCCGAAATGGCTGACAAAATTAGGTACAAGCACGAAATATATGCAAGACAATATATGGTATATGTATAGCTTGGAAATTGTGACCGTTGCTCGCTCGCTCCGCTCGCTCGTAAAAATCTAGTCCAACCCCACAACCGATCCGACACGTTCGCAAATTTGAAATATGTCGCCATCATATCGAATAATGAACGCAAGATGGATAGGTTTTAGGTTAGGCTATAGTTTTCGAGCGTGCGCAGCGAGCGAGAGACGCGTATAGGTGTGTCATAAACCAACGGTTTGGCACATACGGACATTGAAATATTCGCACCAGCCCGAGGAGCCGGAAGTATTTATCCTATTGCCTACCGACACATGTCTACAGTTTTCAATAGTTTCACATAAATAGTACTATTTCCTCATAGTACAGTGCAATGTGATGTCCGAAATGGCTGACAAAATTAGGTAATAACACGAAATATATGGAAGGCAATATAAGGTATATGTATAGCTTGGAAATTGTGACCGTTGCTCGCTCGCTCCGCTCGCTCGTAAAAATCTAGTCCAACCTCACAACCGATCCCACACGTTCGCAAATTTGAAATATGTCGCCACCATATCGAATAATGAACGGAAGATGGATTGGTTTCAGGTTAGGCTATAGCTTTCGTGCGAGCGCAGCGAACGATAGACGCGTAAAGGTGTGTCACAAACCAACGGTTTGGCACATACGGACATTGAAATATTCGCACCAGCCCGAGGAGCCGGAAGTCTTTATCCTATTGCCTTCTGACAAATGCTTACGGTTTACCAATAGTTTCACATAATTAGTAACGTTTCCTCATAGTACAGTGCAACGTGATGTCCGAAATGGCTGACAAAATTAGGTACAAGCACGAAATATATGCAAGACAATATATGGTATATGTATAGCTTGGAAATTGTGACCGTTGCTCGCTCGCTCCGCTCGCTCGTAAAAATCTAGTCCAACCCCACAACCGATCCGACACGTTCGCAAATTTGAAATATGTCGCCATCATATCGAATAATGAACGCAAGATGGATTGGTTTTAGGTTAGGCTATAGTTTTCGAGCGAGCGCCGCGAGCGAGAGACGCGTATAGGTGTGTCATAAACCAACGGTTTGGCACATACGGACATTGAAATATTCGCACCAGCCCGAGGAGCCGGAAGTATTTATCCTATTGCCTACCGACACATGTCTACAGTTTATGAATAGTTTCACATAAATAGTACTATTTCCTCATAGTACAGTGCAATGTGATGTCCGAAATGGCTGACAAAATTAGGTAATAACACGAAATATATGGAAGGCAATATAAGGTATATGTATAGCTTGGAAATTGTGACCGTTGCTCGCTCGCTCCGCTCGCTCGTAAAAATCTAGTCCAACCTCACAACCGATCCCACACGTTCGCAAATTTGAAACATGTCGCCACCATATCGAATAATGAACGCAAGATGGATTGGTTTTAGGTTAGGCTATAGTTTTCGAGCGAGCGCCGCGAGCGAGAGACGCGTATAGGTGTGTCACAAACCAACGGTTGGCACATACGGACATTGAAATATTCGCACCAGCCCGAGGAGCCGGAAGTATTTATCCTATTGCCTACCGACACATGTTTACAGTTTATGAATAGTTTCACATAAATAGTACTATTTCCACATAGTACAATGCAATGTGATGTCCGAAATGGCTGACAAAATTAGGTAATAACACGACATATATGCAAGGCAATATAAGGTGTATGTATAGGTTGGAAATTGTGATCGTTGCTCGCTCGCTCCGCTCGCTCCGCTCGCTCGAAAAAATCTAGTCCAACCTCACAACCGATCCCACACGTTCGCAAATTTGAAATATGTCGCCACCATATCGAATAATGAACGGAAGGTGGATTGGTTTTAGGTTAGGCTATAGCTTTCGTGCGAGCGCAGCGAACGAGAGACGCGTAAAGGTGTGTCACAAACCATCGGTTTGGCACATACGGACATTGATATATTCGCACCAGCCCGAGGGGCCGGAAGTCTTTATCCTATTGCCTTCTGACAAATGTTTACGGTTTACCAATAGTTTCACATAATTAGTACCGCTTCCTCATAGTACAGTGCAACGTGATGTCCGAAATGGCTGACAAAATTAGGTACAAGCACGAAATATATGCAAGACAATATATGGTATTTGTATAGCTTGGAAATTGTGACCGTTGCTCGCTCGCTCCGCTCGCTCGTAAAAATCTAGTCCAACCCCACAACCGATCCGACACGTTCGCAAATTTGAAATATGTCGCCATCATATCGAATAATGAACGCAAGATGGATAGGTTTTAGGTTAGGCTATAGTTTTCGAGCGTGCGCAGCGAGCGAGAGACGCGTATAGGTGTGTCATAAACCAACGTTTTGGCACATACGGACATTGAAATATTCGCACCAGCCCGAGGAGCTGGAAGTATTTATCCTATTGCCTACCGACACATGTCTACAGTTTTCAATAGTTTCACATAAATAGTACTATTTCCTCATAGTACAGTGCAATGTGATGTCCGAAATGGCTGACAAAATTAGGTAATAACACGAAATATATGGAAGGCAATATAAGGTATATGTATAGCTTGGAAATTGTGACCGTTGCTCGCTCGCTCCGCTCGCTCGTAAAAATCTAGTCCAACCTCACAACCGATCCCACACGTTCGCAAATTTGAAATATGTCGCCACCATATCGAATAATGAACGGAAGATGGATTGGTTTCAGGTTAGGCTATAGCTTTCGTGCGAGCGCAGCGAACGATAGACGCGTAAAGGTGTGTCACAAACCAACGGTTTGGCACATACGGACATTGAAATATTCGCACCAGCCCGAGGAGCCGGAAGTCTTTATCCTATTGCCTTCTGACAAATGCTTACGGTTTACCAATAGTTTCACATAATTAGTAACGTTTCCTCATAGTACAGTGCAACGTGATGTCCGAAATGGCTGACAAAATTAGGTACAAGCACGAAATATATGCAAGACAATATATGGTATATGTATAGCTTGGAAATTGTGACCGTTGCTCGCTCGCTCCGCTCGCTCGTAAAAATCTAGTCCAACCCCACAAACGATCCGACACGTTCGCAAATTTGAAACATGTCGCCATCATATCGAATAATGAACGCAAGATGGATTGGTTTTAGGTTAGGCTATAGTTTTCGAGCGAGCGCCGCGATCGAGAGACGCGTATAGGTGTGTCATAAACCAACGGTTTGGCACATACGGACATTGAAATATTCGCACCAGCCCGCGGAGCCGGAAGTATTTATCCTATTGCCTACCGACACATGTTTACAGTTTATGAATAGTTTCACATAAATAGTACTATTTCCACATAGTACAATGCAATGTGATGTCCGAAATGGCTGACAAAATTAGGTACAAGCACGAAATATATGCAAGACAATATATGGTATATGTATAGCTTGGAAATTGTGACCGTTGCTCGCTCGCTCCGCTCGCTCGTAAAAATCTAGTCCAACCCCACAACCGATCCGACACGTTCGCAAATTTGAAATATGTCGCCATCATATCGAATAATGAACGCAAGATGGATTGGTTTTAGGTTAGGCTATAGTTTTCGAGCGAGCGCCGCGAGCGAGAGACGCGTATAGGTGTGTCATAAACCAACGGTTTGGCACATACGGACATTGAAATATTCGCACCAGCCCGAGGAGCCGGAAGTATTTATCCTATTGCCTACCGACACATGTCTACAGTTTATGAATAGTTTCACATAAATAGTACTATTTCCTCATAGTACAGTGCAATGTGATGTCCGAAATGGCTGACAAAATTAGGTAATAACACGAAATATATGGAAGGCAATATAAGGTATATGTATAGCTTGGAAATTGTGACCGTTGCTCGCTCGCTCCGCTCGCTCGTAAAAATCTAGTCCAACCTCACAACCGATCCCACACGTTCGCAAATTTGAAATATGTCGCCACCATATCGAATAATGAACGGAAGATGGATTGGTTTTAGGATAGGCTATAGTTTTCGAGCGTGCGCAGCGAGCGAGAGACGCGTATAGGTGTGTCATAAACCAACGGTTTGGCACATACGGACATTGAAATATTCGCACCAGCCCGAGGAGCCGGAAGTATTTATCCTATTGCCTACCGACACATGTCTACAGTTTTCAATAGTTTCACATAAATAGTACTATTTCCTCATAGTACAGTGCAATGTGATGTCCGAAATGGCTGACAAAATTAGGTAATAACACGAAATATATGGAAGGCAATATAAGGTATATGTATAGCTTGGAAATTGTGACCGTTGCTCGCTCGCTCCGCTCGCTCCGCTCGCTCGAAAAAATCTAGTCCAACCTCACAACCGATCCCACACGTTCGCAAATTTGAAATATGTCGCCACCATATCGAATAATGAACGGAAGGTGGATTGGTTTTAGGTTAGGCTATAGCTTTCGTGCGAGCGCAGCGAACGAGAGACGCGTAAAGGTGTGTCACAAACCATCGGTTTCGCACATACGGACATTGATATATTCGCACCAGCCCGAGGGGCCGGAAGTCTTTATCCTATTGCCTTCTGACAAATGTTTACGGTTTTCCAATAGTTTCACATAATTAGTACCGTTTCCTCATAGTACAGTGCAACGTGATGTCCGAAATGGCTGACAAAATTAGGTACAAGCACGAAATATATGGAAGACAATATATGGTATATGTATAGCTTGGAAAGTGTGACCGTTGCTCGCTCGCTCCGCTCGCTCGTAAAAATCTAGTCCAACCCCACAACCGATCCGACACGTTCGCAAATTTGAAACATGTCGCCATCATATCGAATAATGAACGCAAGATGGATTGGTTTTAGGTTAGGCTATAGTTTTCGAGCGAGCGCCGCGAGCGAGAGACGCGTATAGGTGTGTCATAAACCAACCGTTTGGCACATACGGACATTGAAATATTCGCACCAGCCCGAGGAGCCGGAAGTATTTATCCTATTGCCTACCGACACATGTTTACAGTTTATGAATAGTTTCACATAAATAGTACTATTTCCTCATAGTACAGTGCAATGTGATGTCCGAAATGGCTGACAAAATTAGGTAATAACACGATATATATGGAAGGGAATATAAGGTATATGTATAGCTTGGAAATTGTGACCGTTGCTCGCTCGCTCCGCTCGCTCGTAAAAATCTTGTCCAACCTCACAACCGAA
Organism: Bombus affinis; assembly: GCF_024516045.1. NCBI lineage: Eukaryota > Metazoa > Arthropoda > Insecta > Hymenoptera > Apidae > Bombus > Bombus affinis. The sequence continues at coordinate 177,784 of NW_026108947.1, read as the reverse complement.
CCCACACGTTCGCAAATTTGAAATATGTCGCCACCATATCGAATAATGAAAGGAAGATGGATTGGTTTTAGGTTAGGCTATAGCTTTCGTGCGAGCGCAGCGAACGAGAGACGCGTAAAGGTGTGTCACAAACCATCGGTTTGGCACATACGGACATTGATATATTCGCACCAGCCCGAGGAGCCGGAAGTCTTTATCCTATTGCCTTCTGACAAATGTTTACGGTTTACCAATAGTTTCACATAATTAGTACCGCTTCCTCATAGTACAGTGCAACGTGATGTCCGAAATGGCTGACAAAATTAGGTACAAGCACGAAATATATGCAAGACAATATATGGTATATGTATAGCTTGGAAATTGTGACCGTTGCTCGCTCGCTCCGCTCGCTCGTAAAAATCTAGTCCAACCCCACAACCGATCCGACACGTTCGCAAATTTGAAATATGTCGCCATCATATCGAATAATGAACGCAAGATGGATAGGTTTTAGGTTAGGCTATAGTTTTCGAGCGTGCGCAGCGAGCGAGAGACGCGTATAGGTGTGTCATAAACCAACGGTTTGGCACATACGGACATTGAAATATTCGCACCAGCCCGAGGAGCCGGAAGTATTTATCCTATTGCCTACCGACACATGTCTACAGTTTTCAATAGTTTCACATAAATAGTACTATTTCCTCATAGTACAGTGCAATGTGATGTCCGAAATGGCTGACAAAATTAGGTAATAACACGAAATATATGGAAGGCAATATAAGGTATATGTATAGCTTGGAAATTGTGACCGTTGCTCGCTCGCTCCGCTCGCTCGTAAAAATCTAGTCCAACCTCACAACCGATCCCACACGTTCGCAAATTTGAAATATGTCGCCACCATATCGAATAATGAACGGAAGATGGATTGGTTTCAGGTTAGGCTATAGCTTTCGTGCGAGCGCAGCGAACGATAGACGCGTAAAGGTGTGTCACAAACCAACGGTTTGGCACATACGGACATTGAAATATTCGCACCAGCCCGAGGAGCCGGAAGTCTTTATCCTATTGCCTTCTGACAAATGCTTACGGTTTACCAATAGTTTCACATAATTAGTAACGTTTCCTCATAGTACAGTGCAACGTGATGTCCGAAATGGCTGACAAAATTAGGTACAAGCACGAAATATATGCAAGACAATATATGGTATATGTATAGCTTGGAAATTGTGACCGTTGCTCGCTCGCTCCGCTCGCTCGTAAAAATCTAGTCCAACCCCACAACCGATCCGACACGTTCGCAAATTTGAAATATGTCGCCATCATATCGAATAATGAACGCAAGATGGATTGGTTTTAGGTTAGGCTATAGTTTTCGAGCGAGCGCCGCGAGCGAGAGACGCGTATAGGTGTGTCATAAACCAACGGTTTGGCACATACGGACATTGAAATATTCGCACCAGCCCGAGGAGCCGGAAGTATTTATCCTATTGCCTACCGACACATGTCTACAGTTTATGAATAGTTTCACATAAATAGTACTATTTCCTCATAGTACAGTGCAATGTGATGTCCGAAATGGCTGACAAAATTAGGTAATAACACGAAATATATGGAAGGCAATATAAGGTATATGTATAGCTTGGAAATTGTGACCGTTGCTCGCTCGCTCCGCTCGCTCGTAAAAATCTAGTCCAACCTCACAACCGATCCCACACGTTCGCAAATTTGAAACATGTCGCCACCATATCGAATAATGAACGCAAGATGGATTGGTTTTAGGTTAGGCTATAGTTTTCGAGCGAGCGCCGCGAGCGAGAGACGCGTATAGGTGTGTCACAAACCAACGGTTGGCACATACGGACATTGAAATATTCGCACCAGCCCGAGGAGCCGGAAGTATTTATCCTATTGCCTACCGACACATGTTTACAGTTTATGAATAGTTTCACATAAATAGTACTATTTCCACATAGTACAATGCAATGTGATGTCCGAAATGGCTGACAAAATTAGGTAATAACACGACATATATGCAAGGCAATATAAGGTGTATGTATAGGTTGGAAATTGTGATCGTTGCTCGCTCGCTCCGCTCGCTCCGCTCGCTCGAAAAAATCTAGTCCAACCTCACAACCGATCCCACACGTTCGCAAATTTGAAATATGTCGCCACCATATCGAATAATGAACGGAAGGTGGATTGGTTTTAGGTTAGGCTATAGCTTTCGTGCGAGCGCAGCGAACGAGAGACGCGTAAAGGTGTGTCACAAACCATCGGTTTGGCACATACGGACATTGATATATTCGCACCAGCCCGAGGGGCCGGAAGTCTTTATCCTATTGCCTTCTGACAAATGTTTACGGTTTACCAATAGTTTCACATAATTAGTACCGCTTCCTCATAGTACAGTGCAACGTGATGTCCGAAATGGCTGACAAAATTAGGTACAAGCACGAAATATATGCAAGACAATATATGGTATTTGTATAGCTTGGAAATTGTGACCGTTGCTCGCTCGCTCCGCTCGCTCGTAAAAATCTAGTCCAACCCCACAACCGATCCGACACGTTCGCAAATTTGAAATATGTCGCCATCATATCGAATAATGAACGCAAGATGGATAGGTTTTAGGTTAGGCTATAGTTTTCGAGCGTGCGCAGCGAGCGAGAGACGCGTATAGGTGTGTCATAAACCAACCTTTTGGCACATACGGACATTGAAATATTCGCACCAGCCCGAGGAGCTGGAAGTATTTATCCTATTGCCTACCGACACATGTCTACAGTTTTCAATAGTTTCACATAAATAGTACTATTTCCTCATAGTACAGTGCAATGTGATGTCCGAAATGGCTGACAAAATTAGGTAATAACACGAAATATATGGAAGGCAATATAAGGTATATGTATAGCTTGGAAATTGTGACCGTTGCTCGCTCGCTCCGCTCGCTCGTAAAAATCTAGTCCAACCTCACAACCGATCCCACACGTTCGCAAATTTGAAATATGTCGCCACCATATCGAATAATGAACGGAAGATGGATTGGTTTCAGGTTAGGCTATAGCTTTCGTGCGAGCGCAGCGAACGATAGACGCGTAAAGGTGTGTCACAAACCAACGGTTTGGCACATACGGACATTGAAATATTCGCACCAGCCCGAGGAGCCGGAAGTCTTTATCCTATTGCCTTCTGACAAATGCTTACGGTTTACCAATAGTTTCACATAATTAGTAACGTTTCCTCATAGTACAGTGCAACGTGATGTCCGAAATGGCTGACAAAATTAGGTACAAGCACGAAATATATGCAAGACAATATATGGTATATGTATAGCTTGGAAATTGTGACCGTTGCTCGCTCGCTCCGCTCGCTCGTAAAAATCTAGTCCAACCCCACAACCGATCCGACACGTTCGCAAATTTGAAATATGTCGCCATCATATCGAATAATGAACGCAAGATGGATTGGTTTTAGGTTAGGCTATAGTTTTCGAGCGAGCGCCGCGAGCGAGAGACGCGTATAGGTGTGTCATAAACCAACGGTTTGGCACATACGGACATTGAAATATTCGCACCAGCCCGAGGAGCCGGAAGTATTTATCCTATTGCCTACCGACACATGTCTACAGTTTATGAATAGTTTCACATAAATAGTACTATTTCCTCATAGTACAGTGCAATGTGATGTCCGAAATGGCTGACAAAATTAGGTAATAACACGAAATATATGGAAGGCAATATAAGGTATATGTATAGCTTGGAAATTGTGACCGTTGCTCGCTCGCTCCGCTCGCTCGTAAAAATCTAGTCCAACCTCACAACCGATCCCACACGTTCGCAAATTTGAAACATGTCGCCACCATATCGAATAATGAACGCAAGATGGATTGGTTTTAGGTTAGGCTATAGTTTTCGAGCGAGCGCCGCGAGCGAGAGACGCGTATAGGTGTGTCACAAACCAACGGTTGGCACATACGGACATTGAAATATTCGCACCAGCCCGAGGAGCCGGAAGTATTTATCCTATTGCCTACCGACACATGTTTACAGTTTATGAATAGTTTCACATAAATAGTACTATTTCCACATAGTACAATGCAATGTGATGTCCGAAATGGCTGACAAAATTAGGTAATAACACGACATATATGCAAGGCAATATAAGGTGTATGTATAGGTTGGAAATTGTGATCGTTGCTCGCTCGCTCCGCTCGCTCCGCTCGCTCGAAAAAATCTAGTCCAACCTCACAACCGATCCCACACGTTCGCAAATTTGAAATATGTCGCCACCATATCGAATAATGAACGGAAGGTGGATTGGTTTTAGGTTAGGCTATAGCTTTCGTGCGAGCGCAGCGAACGAGAGACGCGTAAAGGTGTGTCACAAACCATCGGTTTGGCACATACGGACATTGATATATTCGCACCAGCCCGAGGGGCCGGAAGTCTTTATCCTATTGCCTTCTGACAAATGTTTACGGTTTACCAATAGTTTCACATAATTAGTACCGCTTCCTCATAGTACAGTGCAACGTGATGTCCGAAATGGCTGACAAAATTAGGTACAAGCACGAAATATATGCAAGACAATATATGGTATTTGTATAGCTTGGAAATTGTGACCGTTGCTCGCTCGCTCCGCTCGCTCGTAAAAATCTAGTCCAACCCCACAACCGATCCGACACGTTCGCAAATTTGAAATATGTCGCCATCATATCGAATAATGAACGCAAGATGGATAGGTTTTAGGTTAGGCTATAGTTTTCGAGCGTGCGCAGCGAGCGAGAGACGCGTATAGGTGTGTCATAAACCAACCTTTTGGCACATACGGACATTGAAATATTCGCACCAGCCCGAGGAGCTGGAAGTATTTATCCTATTGCCTACCGACACATGTCTACAGTTTTCAATAGTTTCACATAAATAGTACTATTTCCTCATAGTACAGTGCAATGTGATGTCCGAAATGGCTGACAAAATTAGGTAATAACACGAAATATATGGAAGGCAATATAAGGTATATGTATAGCTTGGAAATTGTGACCGTTGCTCGCTCGCTCCGCTCGCTCGTAAAAATCTAGTCCAACCTCACAACCGATCCCACACGTTCGCAAATTTGAAATATGTCGCCACCATATCGAATAATGAACGGAAGATGGATTGGTTTCAGGTTAGGCTATAGCTTTCGTGCGAGCGCAGCGAACGATAGACGCGTAAAGGTGTGTCACAAACCAACGGTTTGGCACATACGGACATTGAAATATTCGCACCAGCCCGAGGAGCCGGAAGTCTTTATCCTATTGCCTTCTGACAAATGCTTACGGTTTACCAATAGTTTCACATAATTAGTAACGTTTCCTCATAGTACAGTGCAACGTGATGTCCGAAATGGCTGACAAAATTAGGTACAAGCACGAAATATATGCAAGACAATATATGGTATATGTATAGCTTGGAAATTGTGACCGTTGCTCGCTCGCTCCGCTCGCTCGTAAAAATCTAGTCCAACCCCACAAACGATCCGACACGTTCGCAAATTTGAAACATGTCGCCATCATATCGAATAATGAACGCAAGATGGATTGGTTTTAGGTTAGGCTATAGTTTTCGAGCGAGCGCCGCGATCGAGAGACGCGTATAGGTGTGTCATAAACCAACGGTTTGGCACATACGGACATTGAAATATTCGCACCAGCCCGCGGAGCCGGAAGTATTTATCCTATTGCCTACCGACACATGTTTACAGTTTATGAATAGTTTCACATAAATAGTACTATTTCCACATAGTACAATGCAATGTGATGTCCGAAATGGCTGACAAAATTAGGTACAAGCACGAAATATATGCAAGACAATATATGGTATATGTATAGCTTGGAAATTGTGACCGTTGCTCGCTCGCTCCGCTCGCTCGTAAAAATCTAGTCCAACCCCACAACCGATCCGACACGTTCGCAAATTTGAAATATGTCGCCATCATATCGAATAATGAACGCAAGATGGATTGGTTTTAGGTTAGGCTATAGTTTTCGAGCGAGCGCCGCGAGCGAGAGACGCGTATAGGTGTGTCATAAACCAACGGTTTGGCACATACGGACATTGAAATATTCGCACCAGCCCGAGGAGCCGGAAGTATTTATCCTATTGCCTACCGACACATGTCTACAGTTTATGAATAGTTTCACATAAATAGTACTATTTCCTCATAGTACAGTGCAATGTGATGTCCGAAATGGCTGACAAAATTAGGTAATAACACGAAATATATGGAAGGCAATATAAGGTATATGTATAGCTTGGAAATTGTGACCGTTGCTCGCTCGCTCCGCTCGCTCGTAAAAATCTAGTCCAACCTCACAACCGATCCCACACGTTCGCAAATTTGAAATATGTCGCCACCATATCGAATAATGAACGGAAGATGGATTGGTTTTAGGATAGGCTATAGTTTTCGAGCGTGCGCAGCGAGCGAGAGACGCGTATAGGTGTGTCATAAACCAACGGTTTGGCACATACGGACATTGAAATATTCGCACCAGCCCGAGGAGCCGGAAGTATTTATCCTATTGCCTACCGACACATGTCTACAGTTTTCAATAGTTTCACATAAATAGTACTATTTCCTCATAGTACAGTGCAATGTGATGTCCGAAATGGCTGACAAAATTAGGTAATAACACGAAATATATGGAAGGCAATATAAGGTATATGTATAGCTTGGAAATTGTGACCGTTGCTCGCTCGCTCCGCTCGCTCGTAAAAATCTAGTCCAACCTCGCAACCGATCCCACACGTTCGCAAATTTGAAATATGTCGCCACCATATCGAATAATGAACGGAAGATGGATTGGTTTCAGGTTAGGTTATAGCTTTCGTGCGAGCGCAGCGAACGATAGACGCGTAAAGGTGTGTCACAAACCAACGGTTTGGCCCATACGGACATTGAAATATTCGCACCAGCCCGAGGAGCCGGAAGTCTTTATCCTATTGCCTTCTGACAAATGTTTACGGTTTACCAATAGTTTCACATAGTTAGTAACGTTTCCTCATAGTACAGTGCAACGTGATGTCCGAAATGGCTGACAAAATTAGGTACAAGCACGAAATACATGCAAGACAATATATGGTATATGTATAGCTTGGAAATTGTGACCGTTGCTCGCTCGCTCCGCTCGCTCGTAAAAATCTAGTCCAACCCCACAACCGATCCGACACGTTCGCAAATTTGAAATATGTCGCCATCATATCGAATAATGAACGCAAGGTGGATTGGTTTTAGGATAGGCTATAGTTTTCGAGCGTGCGCAGCGAGCGAGAGACGCGTATAGGTGTGTCATAAACCAACGGTTTGGCACATACGGACATTGAAATATTCGCACCAGCCCGAGGAGCCGGAAGTATTTATCCTATTGCCTACCGACACATGTCTACAGTTTATGAATAGTTTCACATAAATAGTACTATTTCCTCATAGTACAGTGCAATGTGATGTCCGAAATGGCTGACAAAATTAGGTAATAACACGAAATATATGGAAGGCAATATAAGGTATATGTATAGCTTGGAAATTGTGACCGTTGCTCGCTCGCTCCGCTCGCTCGTAAAAATCTAGTCCAACCCCACAACCGATCCGACACGTTCGCAAATTTGAAACATGTCGCCACCATATCGAATAATGAACGCAAGATGGATTGGTTTTAGGTTAGGCTATAGTTTTCGAGCGAGCGCCGCGAGCGAGAGACGCGTATAGGTGTGTCACAAACCAACGGTTTGGCACATACGGACATTGAAATATTCGCACCAGCCCGAGGAGCCGGAAGTATTTATCCTATTGCCTACCGACACATGTTTACAGTTTATGAATAGTTTCACATAAATAGTACTATTTCCACATAGTACAATGCAATGTGATGTCCGAAATGGCTGACAAAATTAGGTAATAACACGACATATATGCAAGGCAATATAAGGTGTATGTATAGGTTGGAAATTGTGATCGTTGCTCGCTCGCTCCGCTCGCTCCGCTCGCTCGAAAAAATCTAGTCCAACCTCACAACCGATCCCACACGTTCGCAAATTTGAAATATGTCGCCACCATATCGAATAATGAACGCAAGATGGATTGGTTTTAGGTTAGGCTATAGCTTTCGTGCGAGCGCAGCGAACGAGAGACGCGTAAAGGTGTGTCACAAAACCAACGGTTTGGCACATACGGACATTGAAATATTCGCACCAGCCCGAGGAGCCGGAAGTATTTATCCTATTGCCTACCGACACATGTTTACAGTTTATGAATAGTTTCACATAAATAGTACTATTTCCACATAGTACAATGCAATGTGATGTCCGAAATGGCTGACAAAATTAGGTAATAACACGACATATATGCAAGGCAATATAAGGTGTATGTATAGGTTGGAAATTGTGATCGTTGCTCGCTCGCTCCGCTCGCTCCGCTCGCTCGAAAAAATCTAGTCCAACCTCACAACCGATCCCACACGTTCGCAAATTTGAAATATGTCGCCACCATATCGAATAATGAACGGAAGGTGGATTGGTTTTAGGTTAGGCTATAGCTTTCGTGCGAGCGCAGCGAACGAGAGACGCGTAAAGGTGTGTCACAAACCATCGGTTTCGCACATACGGACATTGATATATTCGCACCAGCCCGAGGGGCCGGAAGTCTTTATCCTATTGCCTTCTGACAAATGTTTACGGTTTTCCAATAGTTTCACATAATTAGTACCGTTTCCTCATAGTACAGTGCAACGTGATGTCCGAAATGGCTGACAAAATTAGGTACAAGCACGAAATATATGGAAGACAATATATGGTATATGTATAGCTTGGAAAGTGTGACCGTTGCTCGCTCGCTCCGCTCGCTCGTAAAAATCTAGTCCAACCCCACAACCGATCCGACACGTTCGCAAATTTGAAACATGTCGCCATCATATCGAATAATGAACGCAAGATGGATTGGTTTTAGGTTAGGCTATAGTTTTCGAGCGAGCGCCGCGAGCGAGAGACGCGTATAGGTGTGTCATAAACCAACCGTTTGGCTCATACGGACATTGAAATATTCGCACCAGCCCGAGGAGCCGGAAGTATTTATCCTATTGCCTACCGACACATGTTTACAGTTTATGAATAGTTTCACATAAATAGTACTATTTCCTCATAGTACAGTGCAATGTGATGTCCGAAATGGCTGACAAAATTAGGTAATAACACGATATATATGGAAGGGAATATAAGGTATATGTATAGCTTGGAAATTGTGACCGTTGCTCGCTCGCTCCGCTCGCTCGTAAAAATCTTGTCCAACCTCACAACCGAACCCACACGTTCGCAAATTTGAAATATGTCGCCACCATATCGAATAATGAAAGGAAGATGGATTGGTTTTAGGTTAGGCTATAGCTTTCGTGCGAGCGCAGCGAACGAGAGACGCGTAAAGGTGTGTCACAAACCATCGGTTTGGCACATACGGACATTGATATATTCGCACCAGCCCGAGGAGCCGGAAGTCTTTATCCTATTGCCTTCTGACAAATGTTTACGGTTTACCAATAGTTTCACATAATTAGTACCGCTTCCTCATAGTACAGTGCAACGTGATGTCCGAAATGGCTGACAAAATTAGGTACAAGCACGAAATATATGCAAGACAATATATGGTATATGTATAGCTTGGAAATTGTGACCGTTGCTCGCTCGCTCCGCTCGCTCGTAAAAATCTAGTCCAACCCCACAACCGATCCGACACGTTCGCAAATTTGAAATATGTCGCCATCATATCGAATAATGAACGCAAGATGGATAGGTTTTAGGTTAGGCTATAGTTTTCGAGCGTGCGCAGCGAGCGAGAGACGCGTATAGGTGTGTCATAAACCAACGGTTTGGCACATACGGACATTGAAATATTCGCACCAGCCCGAGGAGCCGGAAGTATTTATCCTATTGCCTACCGACACATGTCTACAGTTTTCAATAGTTTCACATAAATAGTACTATTTCCTCATAGTACAGTGCAATGTGATGTCCGAAATGGCTGACAAAATTAGGTAATAACACGAAATATATGGAAGGCAATATAAGGTATATGTATAGCTTGGAAATTGTGACCGTTGCTCGCTCGCTCCGCTCGCTCGTAAAAATCTAGTCCAACCTCACAACCGATCCCACACGTTCGCAAATTTGAAATATGTCGCCACCATATCGAATAATGAACGGAAGATGGATTGGTTTCAGGTTAGGCTATAGCTTTCGTGCGAGCGCAGCGAACGATAGACGCGTAAAGGTGTGTCACAAACCAACGGTTTGGCACATACGGACATTGAAATATTCGCACCAGCCCGAGGAGCCGGAAGTCTTTATCCTATTGCCTTCTGACAAATGCTTACGGTTTACCAATAGTTTCACATAATTAGTAACGTTTCCTCATAGTACAGTGCAACGTGATGTCCGAAATGGCTGACAAAATTAGGTACAAGCACGAAATATATGGAAGGCAATATAAGGTATATGTATAGCTTGGAAATTGTGACCGTTGCTCGCTCGCTCCGCTCGCTCGTAAAAATCTAGTCCAACCCCACAACCGATCCGACACGTTCGCAAATTTGAAACATGTCGCCACCATATCGAATAATGAACGCAAGATGGATTGGTTTTAGGTTAGGCTATAGTTTTCGAGCGAGCGCCGCGAGCGAGAGACGCGTATAGGTGTGTCACAAACCAACGGTTTGGCACATACGGACATTGAAATATTCGCACCAGCCCGAGGAGCCGGAAGTATTTATCCTATTGCCTACCGACACATGTTTACAGTTTATGAATAGTTTCACATAAATAGTACTATTTCCACATAGTACAATGCAATGTGATGTCCGAAATGGCTGACAAAATTAGGTAATAACACGACATATATGCAAGGCAATATAAGGTGTATGTATAGGTTGGAAATTGTGATCGTTGCTCGCTCGCTCCGCTCGCTCCGCTCGCTCGAAAAAATCTAGTCCAACCTCACAACCGATCCCACACGTTCGCAAATTTGAAATATGTCGCCACCATATCGAATAATGAACGCAAGATGGATTGGTTTTAGGTTAGGCTATAGCTTTCGTGCGAGCGCAGCGAACGAGAGACGCGTAAAGGTGTGTCACAAAACCAACGGTTTGGCACATACGGACATTGAAATATTCGCACCAGCCCGAGGAGCCGGAAGTATTTATCCTATTGCCTACCGACACATGTTTACAGTTTATGAATAGTTTCACATAAATAGTACTATTTCCACATAGTACAATGCAATGTGATGTCCGAAATGGCTGACAAAATTAGGTAATAACACGACATATATGCAAGGCAATATAAGGTGTATGTATAGGTTGGAAATTGTGATCGTTGCTCGCTCGCTCCGCTCGCTCCGCTCGCTCGAAAAAATCTAGTCCAACCTCACAACCGATCCCACACGTTCGCAAATTTGAAATATGTCGCCACCATATCGAATAATGAACGGAAGGTGGATTGGTTTTAGGTTAGGCTATAGCTTTCGTGCGAGCGCAGCGAACGAGAGACGCGTAAAGGTGTGTCACAAACCATCGGTTTCGCACATACGGACATTGATATATTCGCACCAGCCCGAGGGGCCGGAAGTCTTTATCCTATTGCCTTCTGACAAATGTTTACGGTTTTCCAATAGTTTCACATAATTAGTACCGTTTCCTCATAGTACAGTGCAACGTGATGTCCGAAATGGCTGACAAAATTAGGTACAAGCACGAAATATATGGAAGACAATATATGGTATATGTATAGCTTGGAAAGTGTGACCGTTGCTCGCTCGCTCCGCTCGCTCGTAAAAATCTAGTCCAACCCCACAACCGATCCGACACGTTCGCAAATTTGAAACATGTCGCCATCATATCGAATAATGAACGCAAGATGGATTGGTTTTAGGTTAGGCTATAGTTTTCGAGCGAGCGCCGCGAGCGAGAGACGCGTATAGGTGTGTCATAAACCAACCGTTTGGCTCATACGGACATTGAAATATTCGCACCAGCCCGAGGAGCCGGAAGTATTTATCCTATTGCCTACCGACACATGTTTACAGTTTATGAATAGTTTCACATAAATAGTACTATTTCCTCATAGTACAGTGCAATGTGATGTCCGAAATGGCTGACAAAATTAGGTAATAACACGATATATATGGAAGGGAATATAAGGTATATGTATAGCTTGGAAATTGTGACCGTTGCTCGCTCGCTCCGCTCGCTCGTAAAAATCTTGTCCAACCTCACAACCGAACCCACACGTTCGCAAATTTGAAATATGTCGCCACCATATCGAATAATGAAAGGAAGATGGATTGGTTTTAGGTTAGGCTATAGCTTTCGTGCGAGCGCAGCGAACGAGAGACGCGTAAAGGTGTGTCACAAACCATCGGTTTGGCACATACGGACATTGATATATTCGCACCAGCCCGAGGAGCCGGAAGTCTTTATCCTATTGCCTTCTGACAAATGTTTACGGTTTACCAATAGTTTCACATAATTAGTACCGCTTCCTCATAGTACAGTGCAACGTGATGTCCGAAATGGCTGACAAAATTAGGTACAAGCACGAAATATATGCAAGACAATATATGGTATATGTATAGCTTGGAAATTGTGACCGTTGCTCGCTCGCTCCGCTCGCTCGTAAAAATCTAGTCCAACCCCACAACCGATCCGACACGTTCGCAAATTTGAAATATGTCGCCATCATATCGAATAATGAACGCAAGATGGATAGGTTTTAGGTTAGGCTATAGTTTTCGAGCGTGCGCAGCGAGCGAGAGACGCGTATAGGTGTGTCATAAACCAACGGTTTGGCACATACGGACATTGAAATATTCGCACCAGCCCGAGGAGCCGGAAGTATTTATCCTATTGCCTACCGACACATGTCTACAGTTTTCAATAGTTTCACATAAATAGTACTATTTCCTCATAGTACAGTGCAATGTGATGTCCGAAATGGCTGACAAAATTAGGTAATAACACGAAATATATGGAAGGCAATATAAGGTATATGTATAGCTTGGAAATTGTGACCGTTGCTCGCTCGCTCCGCTCGCTCGTAAAAATCTAGTCCAACCTCACAACCGATCCCACACGTTCGCAAATTTGAAATATGTCGCCACCATATCGAATAATGAACGGAAGATGGATTGGTTTCAGGTTAGGCTATAGCTTTCGTGCGAGCGCAGCGAACGATAGACGCGTAAAGGTGTGTCACAAACCAACGGTTTGGCACATACGGACATTGAAATATTCGCACCAGCCCGAGGAGCCGGAAGTCTTTATCCTATTGCCTTCTGACAAATGCTTACGGTTTACCAATAGTTTCACATAATTAGTAACGTTTCCTCATAGTACAGTGCAACGTGATGTCCGAAATGGCTGACAAAATTAGGTACAAGCACGAAATATATGCAAGACAATATATGGTATATGTATAGCTTGGAAATTGTGACCGTTGCTCGCTCGCTCCGCTCGCTCGTAAAAATCTAGTCCAACCCCACAAACGATCCGACACGTTCGCAAATTTGAAACATGTCGCCATCATATCGAATAATGAACGCAAGATGGATTGGTTTTAGGTTAGGCTATAGTTTTCGAGCGAGCGCCGCGATCGAGAGACGCGTATAGGTGTGTCATAAACCAACGGTTTGGCACATACGGACATTGAAATATTCGCACCAGCCCGCGGAGCCGGAAGTATTTATCCTATTGCCTACCGACACATGTTTACAGTTTATGAATAGTTTCACATAAATAGTACTATTTCCACATAGTACAATGCAATGTGATGTCCGAAATGGCTGACAAAATTAGGTACAAGCACGAAATATATGCAAGACAATATATGGTATATGTATAGCTTGGAAATTGTGACCGTTGCTCGCTCGCTCCGCTCGCTCGTAAAAATCTAGTCCAACCCCACAACCGATCCGACACGTTCGCAAATTTGAAATATGTCGCCATCATATCGAATAATGAACGCAAGATGGATTGGTTTTAGGTTAGGCTATAGTTTTCGAGCGAGCGCCGCGAGCGAGAGACGCGTATAGGTGTGTCATAAACCAACGGTTTGGCACATACGGACATTGAAATATTCGCACCAGCCCGAGGAGCCGGAAGTATTTATCCTATTGCCTACCGACACATGTCTACAGTTTATGAATAGTTTCACATAAATAGTACTATTTCCTCATAGTACAGTGCAATGTGATGTCCGAAATGGCTGACAAAATTAGGTAATAACACGAAATATATGGAAGGCAATATAAGGTGTATGTATAGGTTGGAAATTGTGATCGTTGCTCGCTCGCTCCGCTCGCTCCGCTCGCTCGAAAAAATCTAGTCCAACCTCACAACCGATCCCACACGTTCGCAAATTTGAAATATGTCGCCACCATATCGAATAATGAACGGAAGGTGGATTGGTTTTAGGTTAGGCTATAGCTTTCGTGCGAGCGCAGCGAACGAGAGACGCGTAGAGGTGTGTCACAAACCATCGGTTTGGCACATACGGACATTGATATATTCGCACCAGCCCGAGGGGCCGGAAGTCTTTATCCTATTGCCTTCTGACAAATGTTTACGGTTTACCAATAGTTTCACATAATTAGTACCGTTTCCTCATAGTACAGTGCAACGTGATGTCCGAAATGGCTGACAAAATTAGGTACAAGCACGAAATATATGGAAGACAATATATGGTATATGTATAGCTTGGAAAGTGTGACCGTTGCTCGCTCGCTCCGCTCGCTCGTAAAAATCTAGTCCAACCCCACAACCGATCCGACACGTTCGCAAATTTGAAACATGTCGCCATGATATCGAATAATGAACGCAAGATGGATTGGTTTTAGGTTAGGCTATAGTTTTCGAGCGAGCGCCGCGAGCGAGAGACGCGTATAGGTGTGTCATAAACCAACCGTTTGGCACATACGGACATTGAAATATTCGCACCAGCCCGAGGAGCCGGAAGTATTTATCCTATTGCCTACCGACACATGTTTACAGTTTATGAATAGTTTCACACAAATAGTACTATTTCCTCATAGTACAGTGCAATGTGATGTCCGAAATGGCTGACAAAATTAGGTAATAACACGATATATATGGAAGGGAATATAAGGTATATGTATAGCTTGGAAATTGTGACCGTTGCTCGCTCGCTCCGGGCGCTCGTAAAAATCTTGTCCAACCTCACAACCGAACCCACACGTTCGCAAATTTGAAATATGTGGCCACCATATCGAATAATGAAAGGAAGATGGATTGGTTTTAGGTTAGGCTATAGCTTTCGTGCGAGCGCAGCGAACGAGAGACGCGTAAAGGTGTGTCACAAACCATCGGTTTGGCACATACGGACATTGATATATTCGCACCAGCCCGAGGAGCCGGAAGTCTTTATCCTATTGCCTTCTGACAAATGTTTACGGTTTACCAATAGTTTCACATAATTAGTACCGCTTCCTCATAGTACAGTGCAACGTGATGTCCGAAATGGCTGACAAAATTAGGTACAAGCACGAAATATATGCAAGACAATATATGGTATATGTATAGCTTGGAAATTGTGACCGTTGCTCGCTCGCTCCGCTCGCTCGTAAAAATCTAGTCCAACCCCACAAACGATCCGACACGTTCGCAAATTTGAAACATGTCGCCATCATATCGAATAATGAACGCAAGATGGATTGGTTTTAGGTTAGGCTATAGTTTTCGAGCGAGCGCCGCGATCGAGAGACGCGTATAGGTGTGTCATAAACCAACGGTTTGGCACATACGGACATTGAAATATTCGCACCAGACCGCGGAGCCGGAAGTATTTATCCTATTGCCTACCGACACATGTTTACAGTTTATGAATAGTTTCACATAAATAGTACTATTTCCACATAGTACAATGCAATGTGATGTCCGAAATGGCTGACAAAATTAGGTACAAGCACGAAATATATGCAAGACAATATATGGTATATGTATAGCTTGGAAATTGTGACCGTTGCTCGCTCGCTCCGCTCGCTCGTAAAAATCTAGTCCAACCCCACAACCGATCCGACACGTTCGCAAATTTGAAATATGTCGCCATCATATCGAATAATGAACGCAAGATGGATTGGTTTTAGGTTAGGCTATAGTTTTCGAGCGAGCGCCGCGAGCGAGAGACGCGTATAGGTGTGTCATAAACCAACGGTTTGGCACATACGGACATTGAAATATTCGCACCAGCCCGAGGAGCCGGAAGTATTTATCCTATTGCCTACCGACACATGTCTACAGTTTATGAATAGTTTCACATAAATAGTACTATTTCCTCATAGTACAGTGCAATGTGATGTCCGAAATGGCTGACAAAATTAGGTAATAACACGAAATATATGGAAGGCAATATAAGGTATATGTATAGCTTGGAAATTGTGACCGTTGCTCGCTCGCTCCGCTCGCTCGTAAAAATCTAGTCCAACCCCACAACCGATCCGACACGTTCGCAAATTTGAAACATGTCGCCACCATATCGAATAATGAACGCAAGATGGATTGGTTTTAGGTTAGGCTATAGTTTTCGAGCGAGCGCCGCGAGCGAGAGACGCGTATAGGTGTGTCACAAACCAACGGTTTGGCACATACGGACATTGAAATATTCGCACCAGCCCGAGGAGCCGGAAGTATTTATCCTATTGCCTACCGACACATGTTTACAGTTTATGAATAGTTTCACATAAATAGTACTATTTCCACATAGTACAATGCAATGTGATGTCCGAAATGGCTGACAAAATTAGGTAATAACACGACATATATGCAAGGCAATATAAGGTGTATGTATAGGTTGAAAATTGTGATCGTTGCTCGCTCGCTCGAAAAAATCTAGTCCAACCTCACAACCGATCCCACACGTTCGCAAATTTGAAATATGTCGCCAGCATATCGAATAATGAACGGAAGGTGGATTGGTTTTAGGTTAGGCTATAGCTTTCGTGCGAGCGCAGCGAACGAGAGACGCGTAAAGGTGTGTCACAAACCATCGGTTTGGCACATACGGACATTGATATATTCGCACCAGCCCGAGGAGCCGGAAGTCTTTATCCTATTGCCTTCTGACAAATGTTTACGGTTTACCAATAGTTTCACATAATTAGTACCGTTTCCTCATAGTACAGTGCAACGTGATGTCCGAAATGGCGGACAAAATTAGGTACAAGCACGAAATATATGGAAGACAATATATGGTATATGTATAGCTTGGAAAGTGTGACCGTTGCTCGCTCGCTCCGCTCGCTCGTAAAAATCGAGTCCAACCCCGCAACCGATCCCACACGTCCGCAAATTTGAAATATGTCGCCACCATATCGAATAATGAACGCAAGATGGATTGGTTTTAGGTTAGGCTATAGTTTTCTAGCGAGAGACGCATATAGGTGTGTCATAAACCAACGGTTTGGCACATACGGACATTGAAATATTCGCACCAGCCCGAGGAGCCGGAAGTCTTTATCCTATTGCCTTCTGACAAATGTTTACGGTTTACCAATAGTTTCACATAATTAGTACCGTTTCCTCATAGTACAGTGCAACGTGATGTCCGAAATGGCGGACAAAATTAGGTACAAGCACGAAATATATGGAAGACAATATATGGTATATGTATAGCTTGGAAAGTGTGACCGTTGCTCGCTCGCTCCGCTCGCTCGTAAAAATCTAGTTCAACCCCACAACCGATCCGACACGTTCGCAAATTTGAAACATGTCGCCATCATATCGAATAATGAACGCAAGATGGATTGGTTTTAGGTTAGGCTATAGTTTTCGAGCGAGCGCCGCGAGCGAGAGACGCGTATAGGTGTGTCATAAACCAACCGTTTGGCACATACGGACATTGAAATATTGGCACCAGGCCGAGGAGCCGGAAGTATTTGTCCTATTGCCTACCGACACATGTTTACAGTTTATTAATAGTTTCACATAAATAGTACTATTTCCTCATAGTACAGTGCAATGTGATGTCCGAAATGGCTGAAAAAATTAGGTAATAACACGAAATATATGGAAGGCAATATAAGGTATATGTATAGCTTGGAAATTGTGACCGTTGCTCGCTCGCTCCGCTCGCTCGTAAAAATCTAGTCCAACCTCACAACCGATCCCACACGTTCGCAAATTTGAAATATGTCGCCACCATATCGAATAATGAACGGAAGGTGGATTGGTTTTAGGTTAGGCTATAGCTTTCGTGCGAGCGCCGCGAGCGAGAGACGCGTATAGGTGTGTCATAAACCAACGGTTTGGCACATACGGACATTGAAATATTCGCACCAGCCCGGGGAGCCGGAAGTCTTTATCCTATTGCCTTCTGACAAATGTTTACGGTTTACCAATAGTTTCACATAATTAGTACCGTTTCCTCATAGTACAGTGCAACGTGATGTCCGAAATGGCTGACAAAATTAGGTAATAACACGAAATATATGGAAGGCAATATAAGGTATATGTATAGCTTGGAAATTGTGACCGTTGCTCGCTCGCTCCGCTCGCTCGTAAAAATCTAGTCCAACCCCACAACCGATCCGACACGTTCGCAAATTTGAAACATGTCGCCACCATATCGAATAATGAACGCAAGATGGATTGGTTTTAGGTTAGGCTATAGTTTTCGAGAGAGCGCCGCGAGCGAGAGACGGGTATAGGTGTGTCACAAACCAACGGTTTGGCACATACGGACATTGAAATATTCGCACCAGCCCGAGGAGCCGGAAGTATTTATCCTATTGCCTACCGACACATGTTTACAGTTTATGAATAGTTTCACATAAATAGTACTATTTCCACATAGTACAATGCAATGTGATGTCCGAAATGGCTGACAAAATTAGGTAATAACACGACATATATGCAAGGCAATATAAGGTGTATGTATAGGTTGGAAATTGTGATCGTTGCTCGCTCGCTCGAAAAAATCTAGTCCAACCTCACAACCGATCCCACACGTTCGCAAATTTGAAATATGTCGCCACCATATCGAATAATGAACGGAAGGTGGATTGGTTTTAGGTTAGGCTATAGCTTTCGTGCGAGCGCAGCGAACGAGAGACGCGTAAAGGTGTGTCACAAACCATCGGTTTGGCACATACGGACATTGATATATTCGCACCAGCCCGAGGAGCCGGAAGTCTTTATCCTATTGCCTTCTGACAAATGTTTACGGTTTACCAATAGTTTCACATAATTAGTACCGTTTCCTCATAGTACAGTGCAACGTGATGTCCGAAATGGCGGACAAAATTAGGTACAAGCACGAAATATATGGAAGACAATATATGGTATATGTATAGCTTGGAAAGTGTGACCGTTGCTCGCTCGCTCCGCTCGCTCGTAAAAATCTAGTTCAACCCCACAACCGATCCGACACGTTCGCAAATTTGAAACATGTCGCCATCATATCGAATAATGAACGCAAGATGGATTGGTTTTAGGTTAGGCTATAGTTTTCGAGCGAGCGCCGCGAGCGAGAGACGCGTATAGGTGTGTCATAAACCAACCGTTTGGCACATACGGACATTGAAATATTGGCACCAGGCCGAGGAGCCGGAAGTATTTGTCCTATTGCCTACCGACACATGTTTACAGTTTATTAATAGTTTCACATAAATAGTACTATTTCCTCATAGTACAGTGCAATGTGATGTCCGAAATGGCTGAAAAAATTAGGTAATAACACGAAATATATGGAAGGCAATATAAGGTATATGTATAGCTTGGAAATTGTGACCGTTGCTCGCTCGCTCCGCTCGCTCGTAAAAATCGAGTCCAACCCCGCAACCGATCCCACACGTTCGCAAATTTGAAATATGTCGCCACCATATCGAATAATGAACGCAAGATGGATTGGTTTTAGGTTAGGCTATAGTTTTCTAGCGAGAGACGCATATAGGTGTGTAATAAACCAACGGTTTGGCACATACGGACATTGAAATATTCGCACCAGCCCGAGGAGCCGGAAGTCTTTATCCTATTGCCTTCTGACAAATGTTTACGGTTTACCAATAGTTTCACATAATTAGTACCGTTTCCTCATAGTACAGTGCAACGTTATGTCCGAAATGGCTGACAAAATTAGGTAATAACACGAAATATATGGAAGGCAATATAAGGTATATGTATAGCTTGGAAATTGTGACCGTTGCTCGCTCGCTCCGCTCGCTCGTAAAAATCTAGTCCAACCCCACAACCGATCCGACACGTTCGCAAATTTGAAATATGTCGCCATCATATCGAATAATGAACGCAAGATGGATTGGTTTTAGGTTAGGCTATAGTTTTCGACCGAGCGCCGCGAGCGAGAGACGCGTAAAGGTGTGTCATAAACCAATGGTTTTGCACATACGGACATTGAAATATTCGCACCAGCCCGTGGAGCCGGAAGTATTTATCCTATTGCCTACCGACACATGTTTACAGTTTATGAATAGTTTCACATAATTAGTACCGTTTCCTCATAGTACAGTGCAACGTGATGTCCGAAATGGCTGACAAAATTAGGTACAAGCACGAAATATATGGAAGACAATATATGGTATATGTATAGCTTGGAAAGTGTGACCGTTGCTCGCTCGCTCCGCTCGCTCGTAAAAATCTAGTCCAACCCCACAACCGATCCGACACGTTCGCAAATTTGAAACATGTCGCCATCATATCGAATAATGAACGCAAGATGGATTGGTTTTAGGTTAGGCTATAGTTTTCGAGCGAGCGCCGCGAGCGAGAGACGCGTATAGGTGTGTCATAAACCAACCGTTTGGCACATACGGACATTGAAATATTCGCACCAGCCCGAGGAGCCGGAAGTATTTATCCTATTGCCTACCGACACATGTTTACAGTTTATGAATAGTTTCACATAAATAGTACTATTTCCTCATAGTACAGTGCAATGTGATGTCCGAAATGGCTGACAAAATTAGGTAATAACACGAAATATATGGAAGGCAATATAAGGTATATGTATAGCTTGGAAATTGTGACCGTTGCTCGCTCGCTCCGCTCGCTCGTAAAAATCTAGTCCAACCTCACAACCGATCCCACACGTTCGCAAATTTGAAATATGTCGCCACCATATCGAATAATGAACGGAAGGTGGATTGGTTTTAGGTTAGGCTATAGCTTTCGTGCGAGCGCAGCGAACGAGAGACGCGTAAAGGTGTGTCACAAACCATCGGTTTGGCACATACGGACATTGATATATTCGCACCAGCCCGAGGAGCCGGAAGTCTTTATCCTATTGCCTTCTGACAAATGTTTACGGTTTACCAATAGTTTCACATAATTAGTACCGTTTCCTCATAGTACAGTGCAACGTGATGTCCGAAATGGCTGACAAAATTAGGTACAAGCACGAAATATATGCAAGACAATATATGGTATATGTATAGCTTGGAAATTGTGACCGTTGCTCGCTCGCTCCGCTCGCTCGTAAAAATCTAGTCCAACCCCACAACCGATCCCACACGTTCGCAAATTTGAAATATGTCGCCACCATATCGAATAATGAGCGCAAGATGGATTGGTTTTAGGTTAGGCTATAGTTTTCGAGCGTGCGCCGCGAGCGAGGGACGCGTATGGGTGTGTCATAAACCAACGGTTTGGCACATACGGACATTGAAATATTCGCACCAGCCCGAGGAGCCGGAAGTATTTATCCTATTGCCTACCGACACATGTTTACAGTTTATGAATAGTTTCACATAAATAGTACTATTTCCTCATAGTACAGTGCAATGTGATGTCCGAAATGGCTGACAAAATTAGGTAATAACACGAAATATATGGAAGGCAATATAAGGTATATGTATAGCTTGGAAATTGTGACCGTTGCTCGCTCGCTCCGCTCGCTCGTAAAAATCGAGTCCAACCCCACAACCGATCCCACACGTTCGCAAATTTGAAATATGTCGCCACCATATCGAATAATGAACGCAAGATGGAATGGTTTTAGGTTAGGCTATAGTTTTCGAGCGAGCGCCGCGAGCGAGAGACGCGTATAGGTGTGTCATAAACCAAGGGTTTGGCACATACGGACATTGAAATATTCGCACCAGCCCGAGGAGCCGGAAGTCTTTATCCTATTGCCTTCTGACAAATGTTTACGGTTTACCAATAGTTTCACATAATTAGTACCGTTTCCTCATAGTACAGTGCAACGTGATGTCCGAAATGGCTGACAAAATTAGGTAATAACACGAAATATATGGAAGGCAATATAAGGTATATGTATAGCTTGGAAATTGTGACCGTTGCTCGCTCGCTCCGCTCGCTCGTGAAAATCTAGTCCAACCCCACAACCGATCCGACACGTTCGCAAATTTGAAATATGTCGCCATCATATCGAATAATGAACGCAAGATGGATTGGTTTTAGGTTAGGCTATAGTTTTCGAGCGAGCGCCGCGAGCGAGAGACGCGTAAAGGTGTGTCATAAACCAACGGTTTGGCACATACGGACATTGAAATATTCGCACCAGCCCGAGGAGCCGGAAGTATTTATCCTATTGCCTACCGACACATGTTTACAGTTTATGAATAGTTTCACATAAATAGTACTATTTCCTCATAGTACAGTGCAATGTGATGTCCGAAATGGCTGACAAAATTAGGTAATAACACGAAATATATGGAAGGCAATATAAGGTATATGTATAGCTTGGAAATTGTGACCGTTGCTCGCTCGCTCCGCTCGCTCGTAAAAATCTAGTCCAACCTCACAACCGATCCCACACGTTCGCAAATTTGAAATATGTCGCCACCATATCGAATAATGAACGGAAGGTGGATTGGTTTTAGGTTAGGCTATAGCTTTCGTGCGAGCGCAGCGAACGAGAGACGCGTAAAGGTGTGTCACAAACCATCGGTTTGGCACATACGGACATTGATATATTCGCACCAGCCCGAGGAGCCGGGAGTCTTTATCCTATTGCCTTCTGACAAATGTTTACGGTTTACCAATAGTTTCACATAATTAGTACCGTTTCCTCATAGCACAGTGCAACGTGATGTCCGAAATGGCTGACAAAATTAGGTACAAGCACGAAATATATGGAAGACAATATATGGTATATGTATAGCTTGGAAAGTGTGACCGTTGCTCGCTCGCTCCGCTCGCTCGTAAAAATCTAGTCCAACCCCACAACCGATCCGACACGTTCGCAAATTTGAAACATGTCGCCATCATATCGAATAATGAACGCAAGATGGATTGGTTTTAGGTTAGGCTATAGTTTTCGAGCGAGCGCCGCGAGCGAGAGACGCGTATAGGTGTGTCATAAACCAACCGTTTGGCACATACGGACATTGAAATATTCGCACCAGCCCGAGGAGCCGGAAGTATTTATCCTATTGCCTACCGACACATGTTTACAGTTTATGAATAGTTTCACATAAATAGTACTATTTCCTCATAGTACAGTGCAATGTGATGTCCGAAATGGCTGACAAAATTAGGTAATAACACGAAATATATGGAAGGCAATATAAGGTATATGTATAGCTTGGAAATTGTGACCGTTGCTCGCTCGCTCCGCTCGCTCGTAAAAATCTAGTCCAACCTCACAACCGATCCCACACGTTCGCAAATTTGAAATATGTCGCCACCATATCGAATAATGAACGGAAGGTGGATTGGTTTTAGGTTAGGCTATAGCTTTCGTGCGAGCGCAGCGAACGAGAGACGCGTAAAGGTGTGTCACAAACCATCGGTTTGGCACATACGGACATTGATATATTCGCACCAGCCCGAGGAGCCGGAAGTCTTTATCCTATTGCCTTCTGACAAATGTTTACGGTTTACCAATAGTTTCACATAATTAGTACCGTTTCCTCATAGTACAGTGCAACGTGATGTCCGAAATGGCTGACAAAATTAGGTACAAGCACGAAATATATGCAAGACAATATATGGTATATGTATAGCTTGGAAATTGTGACCGTTGCTCGCTCGCTCCGCTCGCTCGTAAAAATCTAGTCCAACCCCACAACCGATCCCACACGTTCGCAAATTTGAAATATGTCGCCACCATATCGAATAATGAGCGCAAGATGGATTGGTTTTAGGTTAGGCTATAGTTTTCGAGCGTGCGCCGCGAGCGAGGGACGCGTATGGGTGTGTCATAAACCAACGGTTTGGCACATACGGACATTGAAATATTCGCACCAGCCCGAGGAGCCGGAAGTATTTATCCTATTGCCTACCGACACATGTTTACAGTTTATGAATAGTTTCACATAAATAGTACTATTTCCTCATAGTACAGTGCAATGTGATGTCCGAAATGGCTGACAAAATTAGGTAATAACACGAAATATATGGAAGGCAATATAAGGTATATGTATAGCTTGGAAATTGTGACCGTTGCTCGCTCGCTCCGCTCGCTCGTAAAAATCTAGTCCAACCTCACAACCGATCCCACACGTTCGCAAATTTGAAATATGTCGCCACCATATCGAATAATGAACGGAAGGTGGATTGGTTTGAGGTTAGGCTATAGCTTTCGTGCGAGCGCCGCGAGCGAGAGACGCGTATAGGTGTGTCATAAACCAACGGTTTGGCACATACGGACATTGAAATATTCGCACCAGCCCGGGGAGCCGGAAGTCTTTATCCTATTGCCTTCTGACAAATGTTTACGGTTTACCAATAGTTTCACATAATTAGTACCGTTTCCTCATAGTACAGTGCAACGTGATGTCCGAAATGGCTGACAAAATTAGGTAATAACACGAAATATATGGAAGGCAATATAAGGTATATGTATAGCTTGGAAATTGTGACCGTTGCTCGCTCGCTCCGCTCGCTCGTAAAAATCTAGTCCAACCCCACAACCGATCCGACACGTTCGCAAATTTGAAACATGTCGCCACCATATCGAATAATGAACGCAAGATGGATTGGTTTTAGGTTAGGCTATAGTTTTCGAGCGAGCGCCGCGAGCGAGAGACGCGTATAGATGTGTCACAAACCAACGGTTTGGCACATACGGACATTGAAATATTCGCACCAGCCCGAGGAGCCGGAAGTACTTATCCTATTGCCTACCGACACATGTTTACAGTTTATGAATAGTTTCACATAAATAGTACTATTTCCACATAGTACAATGCAATGTGATGTCCGAAATGGCTGACAAAATGAGGTAATAACACGACATATATGCAAGGCAATATAAGGTGTATGTATAGGTTGGAAATTGTGATCGTTGCTCGCTCGCTCCGCCCGCTCCGCTCGCTCGAAAAAATCTAGTCCAACCTCACAACCGATCCCACACGTTCGCAAATTTGAAATATGTCGCCACCATATCGAATAATGAACGGAAGGTGGATTGGTTTTAGGTTGGGCTATAGCTTTCGTGCGAGCGCAGCGAACGAGAGACGCTTAAAGGTGTGTCACAAACCATCGGTTTGGCACATACGGACATTGATATATTCGCACCAGCCCGAGGAGCCGGAAGTCTTTATCCTATTGCCTTCTGACAAATGTTTACGGTTTACCAATAGTTTCACATAATTAGTACCGTTTCCTCATAGTACAGTGCAACGTGATGTCCGAAATGGCTGACAAAATTAGGTACAAGCACGAAATATATGGAAGACAATATATGGTATATGTATAGCTTGGAAAGTGTGACCGTTGCTCGCTCGCTCCGCTCGCTCGTAAAAATCTAGTCCAACCCCACAACCGATCCGACACGTTCGCAAATTTGAAACATGTCGCCATCATATCGAATAATGAACGCAAGATGGATTGGTTTTAGGTTAGGCTATAGTTTTCGAGCTAGCGCCGCGAGCGAGAGACGCGTATAGGTGTGTCATAAACCAACCGTTTGGCACATACGGACATTGAAATATTGGCACCAGGCCGAGGAGCCGGAAGTATTTGTCCTATTGCCTACCGACACATGTTTACAGTTTATGAATAGTTTCACATAAATAGTACTATTTCCTCATAGTACAGTGCAATGTGATGTCCGAAATGGCTGAAAAAATTAGGTAATAACACGAAATATATGGAAGGCAATATAAGGTATATGTATAGCTTGGAAATTGTGACCGTTGCTCGCTCGCTCCGCTCGCTCGTAAAAATCGAGTCCAACCCCGCAACCGATCCCACACGTTCGCAAATTTGAAATATGTCGCCACCATATCGAATAATGAACGCAAGATGGATTGGTTTTAGGTTAGGCTATAGTTTTCGAGCGAGAGACGCATATAGGTGTGTCATAAACCAACGGTTTGGCACATACGGACATTGAAATATTCGCACCAGCCCGAGGAGCCGGAAGTCTTTATCCTATTGCCTTCTGACAAATGTTTACGGTTTACCAATAGTTTCACATAATTAGTACTATTTCCTCATAGTACAGTGCAATGTGATGTCCGAAATGGCTGACAAAATTAGGTAATAACACGAAATATATGGAAGGCAATATAAGGTATATGTATAGCTTGGAAATTGTGACCGTTGCTCGCTCGCTCCGCTCGCTCGTAAAAATCTAGTCCAACCCCACAACCGATCCGACACGTTCGCAAATTTGAAATATGTCGCCATCATATCGAATAATGAACGCAAGATGGATTGGTTTTAGGTTAGGCTATAGCTTTCGTGCGAGTGCAGCGAACGAGAGACGCGTAAAGGTGTGTCACAAACCAACGGTTTGGCACATACGGACATTGAAATATTCGCACCAGCCCGTGGAGCCGGAAGTATTTATCCTATTGCCTACCGACACATGTTTACAGTTTATGAATAGTTTCACATAAATAGTACTATTTCCTCATAGTACAGTGCAATGTGATGTCCGAAATGGCTGACAAAATTAGGTAATAACACGAAATATATGGAAGGCAATATAAGGTATATGTATAGCTTGGAAATTGTGACCGTTGCTCGCTCGCTCCGCTCGCTCGTAAAAATCTAGTCCAACCTCACAACCGATCCCACACGTTCGCAAATTTGAAATATGTCGCCACCATATCGAATAATGAACGGAAGGTGAATTGGTTTTGGTTAGGCTATAGCTTTCGTGCGAGCTCCGCGAGCGAGAGACGCGTATAGGTGTGTCATAAACCAACGGTTTGGCACATACGGACATTGAAATATTCGCACCAGCCCGGCGAGCCGGAAGTATTTATCCTATTGCCTACCAACACATGTTTACAGTTTATGAATAGTTTCACATAAATAGTACTATTTCCTCATAGTACAGTGCAATGTGATGTCCGAAATGGCTGACAAAATTAGGTAATAACACGAAATATATGGAAGGCAATATAAGGTATATGTATAGCTTGGAAATTGTGACCGTTGCTCGCTCGCTCCGCTCGCTCGTAAAAATCTAGTCCAACCCCACAACCGATCCCACACGTTCGCAAATTTGAAATATGTCGCCACCATATCGAATAATGAACGGAAGGTGAATTGGTTTTGGTTAGGCTATAGCTTTCGTGCGAGTGCAGCGAACGAGAGACGCGTAAAGGTGTGTCACAAACCAACGGTTTGGCACATACGGACATTGAAATATTCGCACCAGCCCGTGGAGCCGGAAGTATTTATCCTATTGCCTACCGACACATGTTTACAGTTTATGAATAGTTTCACATAAATAGTACTATTTCCTCATAGTACAGTGCAATGTGATGTCCGAAATGGCTGACAAAATTAGGTAATAACACGAAATATACGGAAGGCAATATAAGGTATATGTATAGCTTGGAAATTGTGACCGTTGCTCGCTCGCTCCGCTCGCTCGTAAAAATCTAGTCCAACCTCACAACCGATCCCACTCGTTCGCAAATTTGAAATATGTCGCCACCATATCGAATAATGAACGGAAGATGGATTGGTTTTAGGTTAGGCTATAGCTTTCGTGCGAGCGCAGCGAACGAGAGACGCGTAAAGGTGTGTCACAAACCATCGGTTTGGCACATACGGACATTGATATATTCGCACCAGCCCGAGGAGCCGGAAGTATTTATCCTATTGCCTACCAACACATGTTTACAGTTTATGAATAGTTTCACATAAATAGTACTATTTCCTCATAGTACAGTGCAATGTGATGTCCGAAATGGCTGACAAAATTAGGTAATAACACGAAATATATGGAAGGCAATATAAGGTATATGTATAGCTTGGAAATTGTGACCGTTGCTCGCTCGCTCCGCTCGCTCGTAAAAATCTAGTTCACCCTCACAACCGATCCCACACGTTCGCAAATTTGAAATATGTCGCCACCATATCGAATAATGAACGCAAGATGGATTGGTTTTAGGTTAGGCTATAGTTTTCGAGCGAGTGCCGCGAGCGAGAGACGCGTATAGGTGTGTCATAAACCAACGGTTTGGCACATACGGACATTGAAATATTCGCACCAGCCCGAGGAGCCGGAAGTATTTATCCTAATGCCTACCGACACATGTTTACAGTTTATGAATAGTTTCACATAAATAGTACTATTTCCTCATAGTACAGTGCAATGTGATGTCCGAAATGGCTGACAAAATTAGGTAATAACACGAAATATATGGAAGGCAATATAAGGTATATGTATAGCTTGGAAATTGTGACCGTTGCTCGCTCGCTCCGCTCGCTCGGAAAAATCTAGTCCAACCTCACAACCGATCCCACACGTTCGCAAATTTGAAATATGTCGCCACCATATCGAATAATGAACGGAAGATGGATTGGTTTTAGGTTAGGCTATAGCTTTCGTGCGAGCGCAGCGAACGAGAGACGCGTAAAGGTGTGTCACAAACCATCGGTTTGGCACATACGGACATTGATATATTCGCACCAGCCCGAGGAGCCGGAAGTCTTTATCCTATTGCCTTCTGACAAATGTTTACGGTTTACCAATGGTTTCACATAATTAGTACCGTTTCCTCATAGTACAGTGCAACGTGATGTCCGAAATGGCTGACAAAATTAGGTACAAGCACGAAATATATGGAAGACAATATATGGTATATGTATAGCTTGGAAAGTGTGACCGTTGCTCGCTCGCTCCGCTCGCTCGTAAAAATCTAGTCCAACCCCACAACCGATCCGACACGTTCGCAAATTTGAAACTTGTCGCCATCATATCGAATAATGAACGCAAGATGGATTGGTTTTAGGTTAGGCTATAGTTTTCGAGCGAGCGCCGCGAGCGAGAGACGCGTATAGGTGTGTCATAAACCAACGGTTTGGCACATACGGACATTGAAATATTCGCACCAGCCCGAGGAGCCGGAAGTATTTATCCTATTGCCTACCGACACATGTTTACAGTTTATGAATAGTTTCACATAAATAGTACTATTTCCTCATAGTACAGTGCAATGTGATGTCCGAAATGGCTGACAAAATTAGGTAATAACACGAAATATATGGAAGGCAATATAAGGTATATGTATAAGCTTGGAAATTGTGACCGTTGCTCGCTCGCTCCGCTCGCTCGTAAAAATCTAGTCCAACCTCACAACCGATCCCACACGTTCGCAAATTTGAAATATGTCGCCACCATATCGAATAATGAACGGAAGGTGGATTGGTTTGAGGTTAGGCTATAGCTTTCGTGCGAGCGCCGCGAGCGAGAGACGCGTATAGGTGTGTCATAAACCAACGGTTTGGCACATACGGACATTGAAATATTCGCACCAGCCCGGGGAGCCGGAAGTCTTTATCCTATTGCCTTCTGACAAATGTTTACGGTTTACCAATAGTTTCACATAATTAGTACCGTTTCCTCATAGTACAGTGCAACGTGATGTCCGAAATGGCTGACAAAATTAGGTAATAACACGAAATATATGGAAGGCAATATAAGGTATATGTATAGCTTGGAAATTGTGACCGTTGCTCGCTCGCTCCGCTCGCTCGTAAAAATCTAGTCCAACCCCACAACCGATCCGACACGTTCGCAAATTTGAAACATGTCGCCACCATATCGAATAATGAACGCAAGATGGATTGGTTTTAGGTTAGGCTATAGTTTTCGAGCGAGCGCCGCGAGCGAGAGACGCGTATAGATGTGTCACAAACCAACGGTTTGGCACATACGGACATTGAAATATTCGCACCAGCCCGAGGAGCCGGAAGTATTTATCCTATTGCCTACCGACACATGTTTACAGTTTATGAATAGTTTCACATAAATAGTACTATTTCCACATAGTACAATGCAATGTGATGTCCGAAATGGCTGACAAAATGAGGTAATAACACGACATATATGCAAGGCAATATAAGGTGTATGTATAGGTTGGAAATTGTGATCGTTGCTCGCTCGCTCCGCCCGCTCCGCTCGCTCGAAAAAATCTAGTCCAACCTCACAACCGATCCCACACGTTCGCAAATTTGAAATATGTCGCCACCATATCGAATAATGAACGGAAGGTGGATTGGTTTTAGGTTGGGCTATAGCTTTCGTGCGAGCGCAGCGAACGAGAGACGCTTAAAGGTGTGTCACAAACCATCGGTTTGGCACATACGGACATTGATATATTGGCACCAGCCCGAGGAGCCGGAAGTCTTTATCCTATTGCCTTCTGACAAATGTTTACGGTTTACCAATAGTTTCACATAATTAGTACCGTTTCCTCATAGTACAGTGCAACGTGATGTCCGAAATGGCTGACAAAATTAGGTACAAGCACGAAATATATGGAAGACAATATATGGTATATGTATAGCTTGGAAAGTGTGACCGTTGCTCGCTCGCTCTCCGCTCGCTCGTAAAAATCTAGTCCAACCCCACAACCGATCCCGACACGTTCGCAAATTTGAAACATGTCGCCATCATACTCGAATAATGAACGCAAGATGGATTGGTTTTAGGTTAGGCTATAGTTTTCGAGCGAGCGCCGCGAGCGAGAGACGCGTATAGGTGTGTCATAAACCAACCGTTTGGCACATACGGACATTGAAATATTGGCACCCAGGCCGAGGAGCCGGAAGTATTTGTCCTATTGCCTACCGACACATGTTTACAGTTTATGAATAGTTTCACATAAATAGTACTATTTCCTCATAGTACAGTGCAATGTGATGTCCGAAATGGCTGAAAAAATTAGGTAATAACACGAAATATATGGAAGGCAATATAAGGTATATGTATAGCTTGGAAATTGTGACCGTTGCTCGCTCGCTCCGCTCGCTCGTAAAAATCGAGTCCAACCCCGCAACCGATCCCACACGTTCGCAAATTTGAAATATGTCGCCACCCATATCGAATAATGAACGCAAGATGGATTGGTTTTAGGTTAGGCTATAGTTTTCGAGCGAGAGACGCATATAGGTGTGTCATAAACCAACGGTTTGGCACATACGGACATTGAAATATTCGCACCAGCCCGAGGAGCCGGAAGTCTTTATCCTATTGCCTTCTGACAAATGTTTACGGTTTACCAATAGTTTCACATAATTAGTACTATTTCCTCATAGTACAGTGCAATGTGATGTCCGAAATGGCTGACAAAATTAGGGTAATAACACGAAATATATGGAAGGCAATATAAGGTATATGTATAGCTTGGAAATTGTGACCGTTGCTCGCTCGCTCCGCTCGCTCGTAAAAATCTAGTCCAACCCCACAACCGATCCGACACGTTCGCAAATTTGAAATATGTCGCCATCATATCGAATAATGAACGCAAGATGGATTGGTTTTAGGTTAGGCTATAGCTTTCGTGCGAGTGCAGCGAACGAGAGACGCGTAAAGGTGTGTCACAAACCAACGGTTTGGCACATACGGACATTGAAATATTCGCACCAGCCCGTGGAGCCGGAAGTATTTATCCTATTGCCTACCGACACATGTTTACAGTTTATGAATAGTTTCACATAAATAGTACTATTTCCTCATAGTACAGTGCAATGTGATGTCCGAAATGGCTGACAAAATTAGGTAATAACACGAAATATATGGAAGGCAATATAAGGTATATGTATAGCTTGGAAATTGTGACCGTTGCTCGATCGCTCCGCTCGCTCGTAAAAATCTAGTCCAACCTCACAACCGATCCCACACGTTCGCAAATTTGAAATATGTCGCCACCCATATCGAATAATGAACGGAAGGTGAATTGGTTTTGGTTAGGCTATAGCTTTCGTGCGAGCGCCGCGAGCGAGAGACGCGTATAGGTGTGTCCATAAACCAACGGTTTGGCACATACGGACATTGAAATATTCGCACCAGCCCGGCGAGCCGGAAGTCTTTATCCTAATGCCTTCTGACAAATGTTTACGGTTTACCAATAGTTTCACATAATTAGTACCGTTTCCTCATAGTACAGTGCAACGTGATGTCCGAAATGGCTGACAAAATTAGGTACAAGCACGAAATATATGCAAGACAATATATGGTATATGTATAGCTTGGAAATTGTGACCGTTGCTCGCCTCGCTCCGCTCGCTCATAAAAATCTAGTCCAACCCCACAACCGATCCGACACGTTCGCAAATTTGAAATATGTCGCCACCATATCGAATAATGAACGGAAGGTGAATTGGTTTTGGTTAGGCTATAGCTTTCGTGCGAGTGCAGCGAACGAGAGACGCGTAAAGGTGTGTCACAAACCAACGGTTTGGCACATACGGACATTGAAATATTCGCACCAGCCCGTGGAGCCGGAAGTATTTATCCTATTGCCTACCGACACATGTTTACAGTTTATGAATAGTTTCACATAAATAGTACTATTTCCTCATAGTACAGTGCAATGTGATGTCCGAAATGGCTGACAAAATTAGGTAATAACACGAAATATACGGAAGGCAATATAAGGTATATGTATAGCTTGGAAATTGTGACCGTTGCTCGCTCGCTCCGCTCGCTCGTAAAAATCTAGTCCAACCTCACAACCGATCCCACTCGTTCGCAAATTTGAAATATGTCGCCACATATCGAATAATGAACGGAAGATGGATTGGTTTTAGGTTAGGCTATAGCTTTCGTGCGAGCGCAGCGAACGAGAGACGCGTAAAGGTGTGTCACAAACCATCGGTTTGGCACATACGGACATTGATATATTCGCACCAGCCCGAGGAGCCGGAAGTATTTATCCTATTGCCTACCAACACATGTTTACAGTTTATGAATAGTTTCACATAAATAGTACTATTTCCTCATAGTACAGTGCAATGTGATGTCCGAAATGGCTGACAAAATTAGGTAATAACACGAAATATATGGAAGGCAATATAAGGTATATGTATAGCTTGGAAATTGTGACCGTTGCTCGCTCGCTCCGCTCGCTCGTAAAAATCTAGTTCACCCTCACAACCGATCCCACACGTTCGCAAATTTGAAATATGTCGCCACCATATCGAATAATGAACGCAAGATGGATTGGTTTTAGGTTAGGCTATAGTTTTCGAGCGAGTGCCGCGAGCGAGAGACGCGTATAGGTGTGTCATAAACCAACGGTTTGGCACATACGGACATTGAAATATTCGCACCAGCCCGAGGAGCCGGAAGTATTTATCCTAATGCCTACCGACACATGTTTACAGTTTATGAATAGTTTCACATAAATAGTACTATTTCCTCATAGTACAGTGCAATGTGATGTCCGAAATGGCTGACAAAATTAGGTAATAACACGAAATATATGGAAGGCAATATAAGGTATATGTATAGCTTGGAAATTGTGACCGTTGCTCGCTCGCTCCGCTCGCTCGGAAAAATCTAGTCCAACCTCACAACCGATCCCACACGTTCGCAAATTTGAAATATGTCGCCACCATATCGAATAATGAACGGAAGATGGATTGGTTTTAGGTTAGGCTATAGCTTTCGTGCGAGCGCAGCGAACGAGAGACGCGTAAAGGTGTGTCACAAACCATCGGTTTGGCACATACGGACATTGATATATTCGCACCAGCCCGAGGAGCCGGAAGTCTTTATCCTATTGCCTTCTGACAAATGTTTACGGTTTACCAATGGTTTTCACATAATTAGTACCGTTTCCTCATAGTACAGTGCAACGTGATGTCCGAAATGGCTGACAAAATTAGGTACAAGCACGAAATATATGCAAGACAATATATGGTATATGTATAGCTTGGAAATTGTGACCGTTGCTCGCTCGCTCCGCTCGCTCGTAAAAATCTAGTCCAACCCCACAACCGATCCGACACGTTGGCAAATTTGATACATGTCGCCATCATATCGAATAATGAACGCAAGATGGATTGGTTTTAGGTTAGGCTATAGTTTTCGAGCAAGCGCAGCGAGCGAGAGACGCGTATAGGTGTGTCATAAACCAACGGTTTGGCACATACGGACATTGAAATATTGGCACCTGCCCGAGGAGCGGAAGTATTTATCCTATTGCCTACCGACACATGTTTACAGTTTATGAATAGTTTCACATAAATAGTACTATTTCCTCATAGTACAGTGCAATGTGATGTCCGAAATGGCTGACAAAATTAGGTAATAACACGAAATATATGGAAGGCAATATAAGGTATATGTATAGCTTGGAAATTGTGACCGTTGCTCGCTCTCTCCGCTCGCTCGTAAAAATCTAGTCCAACCTCACAACCGATCCCACACGTTCGCAAATTTGAAATATGTCGCCAACATATCGAATAATGAACGGAAGATGGATTGGTTTTAGGTTAGGCTATAGCTTTCGTGCGAGTGCAGCGAACGAGAGACGCGTAAAGGTGTGTCACAAACCATCGGTTTGGCACATACGGACATTGATATATTCGCACCAGCCCGAGGAACCGGAAGTCTTTATCCTATTGCCTTCTGACAAATGTTTACGGTTTACCAATAGTTTCACATAATTAGTACCGTTTCTCATAGTACAGTGCAACGTGATGTCCGAAATGGCTGACAAAATTAGGTACAAACACGAAATATATGCAAGACAATATATGGTATATGTGTAGCTTGGAAATTGTGACCGTTGCTCGCTCGCTCCGCTCGCTCATAAAAATCTAGTCCAACCCCACAACCGATCCGACACGTTCGCAAATTTGAAACATGTCGCCATCATATCGAATAATGAACGCAAGATGGATTGGTTTTAGGTTAGGCTATAGTTTTCGAGCGAGCGCCGCGAGCGGGAGACGCGTATAGGTGTGTCATAAACCAACGGTTTGGCACATACGGACATTGAAATATTCGCACCAGCCCGAGGAGCCGGAAGTATTTATCCTATTGCCTACCGACACATGTTTACAGTTTATGAATAGTTTCACATAAATAGTACTATTTCCTCATAGTACAGTGCAATGTGATGTCCGAAATGGCTGACAAAATTAGGTAATAACACGAAATATATGGAAGGCAATATAAGGTATATGTATAGCTTGGAAAATTGTGACCGTTGCTCGCTCGCTCCGCTCGCTCGTAAAAATCTAGTCCAACCCCACAACCGATCCGACACGTTCGCAAATTTGAAATATGTCGCCATCATATCGAATAATGAACGCAAGATGGATTGGTTTTAGATTAGGCTATAGTTTTCGAGCGAGCGCCGCGAGCGAGAGACGCGTAAAGGTGTGTCATAAACCAACGGTTTGGCACATACGGACATTGAAATATTCGCACCAGCCCGTGGAGCCGGAAGTATTTATCCTATTGCCTACCGACACATGCTTACAGTTTATGAATAGTTTCACATAAATAGTACTATTTCCTCATAGTACAGTGCAATGTGATGTCCGAAATGGCTGACAAAATTAGGTAATAACACGAAATATACGGAAGGCAATATAAGGTATATGTATAGCTTGGAAATTGTGACCGTTGCTCGCTCGCTCCGCTCGCTCGTAAAAATCTAGTCCAACCTCACAACCGATCCCACACGTTCGCAAATTTGAAATATGTCCGCCACCATATCGAATAATGAACGCAAGATGGATTGGTTTTAGGTTAGGCTATAGTTTTCGAGCGAGCGCCGCGAGCGAGAGACGCGTATAGGTGTGTCATAAACCAACGGTTTGGCACATACGGACATTGAAATATTCGCACCAGCCCGAGGAGCCGGAAGTATTTATCCTAATGCCTACCGACACATGTTTACAGTTTATGAATAGTTTCACATAAATAGTACTATTTCCTCATAGTACAGTGCAATGTGATGTCCGAAATGGCTGACAAAATTAGGCAATAACACGAAATATATGGAAGGCAATATAAGGTATATGTATAGCTTGGAAATTGTGACCGTTGCTCGCTCGCTCCGCTCGCTCGGAAAAATCTAGTCCAACCTCACAACCGATCCCACACGTTCGCAAATTTGAAATATGTCGCCACCATATCGAATAATGAACGGAAGATGGATTGGTTTTAGGTTAGGCTATAGCTTTCGTGCGAGCGCAGCGAACGAGAGACGCGTAAAGGTGTGTCACAAACCATCGGTTTGGCACATACGGACATTGATATATTCGCACCAGCCCGAGGAGCCGGAAGTCTTTATCCTATTGCCTTCTGACAAATGTTTACGGTTTACCAATAGTTTCACATAATTAGTACCGTTTCCTCATAGTACAGTGCAACGTGATGTCCGAAATGGCTGACAAAATTAGGTACAAGAACGAAATATATGCAAGACAATATATGGTATATGTATAGCTTGGAAATTGTGACCGTTGCTCGCTCGCTCCGCTCGCTCGTAAAAATCTAGTCCAACCCCACAACCGATCCGACACGTTGGCAAATTTGATACATGTCGCCATCATATCGAATAATGAACGCAAGATGGATTGGTTTTAGGTTAGGCTATAGTTTTCGAGCAAGCGCAGCGAGCGAGAGACGCGTATAGGTGTGTCATAAACCAACGGTTTGGCACATACGGACATTGAAATATTGGCACCAGCCCGAGGAGCCGGAAGTATTTATCCTATTGCCTACCGACACATGTTTACAGTTTATGAATAGTTTCACATAAATAGTACTATTTCCTCATAGTACAGTGCAATGTGATGTCCGAAATGGCTGACAAAATTAGGTAATAACACGAAATATATGGAAGGCAATATAAGGTATATGTATAGCTTGGAAATTGTGACCGTTGCTCGCTCTCTCCGCTCGCTCGTAAAAATCTAGTCCAACCTCACAACCGATCCCACACGTTCGCAAATTTGAAATATGTCGCCACCATATCGAATAATGAACGGAAGATGGATTGGTTTTAGGTTAGGCTATAGCTTTCGTGCGAGTGCAGCGAACGAGAGACGCGTAAAGGTGTGTCACAAACCATCGGTTTGGCACATACGGACATTGATATATTCGCACCAGCCCGAGGAACCGGAAGTCTTTATCCTATTGCCTTCTGACAAATGTTTACGGTTTACCAATATTTTCACATAATTAGTACCGTTTCCTCATAGTACAGTGCAACGTGATGTCCGAAATGGCTGACAAAATTAGGTACAAACACGAAATATATGCAAGACAATATATGGTATATGTGTAGCTTGGAAATTGTGACCGTTGCTCGCTCGCTCCGCTCGCTCATAAAAATCTAGTCCAACCCCACAACCGATCCGACACGTTCGCCAATTTGAAACATGTCGCCATCATATCGAACAATGAACGCAAGATGGATTGGTTTTAGGTTAGGCTATAGTTTTCGAGCGAGCGCCGCGAGCGAGAGACGCGTATAGGTGTGTCATAAACCAACGGTTTGGCACATACGGACATTGAAATATTCGCACCAGCCCGAGGAGCCGGAAGTATTTATCCTATTGCCTACCGACACATGTTTACAGTTTATGAATAGTTTCACATAAATAGTAATATTTCCTCATAGTACAGTGCAATGTGATGTCCGAAATGGCTGTCAAAATTAGGTAATAACACGAAATATATGGAAGGCAATATAAGGTATATGTATAGCTTGGAAATTGTGACCGTTGCTCGCTCGCTCCGCTCGCTCGTAAAAATCTAGTCCAACCTCACAACCGATCCCACACGTTCACAAATTTGAAATATGTCGCCACCATATCGAATAATGAACGGAAGATGGATTGGTTTTAGGTTAGGCTATAGCTTTCGTGCGAGTGCAGCGAACGAGAGACGCGTAAAGGTGTGTCACAAACCATCGGTTTGGCACATACGGACATTGATATATTCGCACCAGCCCGAGGAACCGGAAGTCTTTATCCTATTGCCTTCTGACAAATGTTTACGGTTTACCAATAGTTTCACATAATTAGTACCGTTTCCTCATAGTACAGTGCAACGTGATGTCCGAAATGGCTGACGAAATTAGGTAATAACACGATATATATGGAAGGCAATATAAGGTATATGTATAGCTTGGAAATTGTGACCGTTGCTCGCTCGCTCCGCTCGCTCGTAAAAATCTAGTCCAACCCCACAACCGATCCGACACGTTCGCAAATTTGAAATATGTCGCCATCATATCGAATAATGAACGCAAGATGGATTGGTTTTAGGTTAGGCTATAGTTTTCGAGCGAGCGCCGCGAGCGAGTGACGCGTAAAGGTGTGTCATAAACCAACGGTTTGGCACATACGGACATTGAAATATTCGCACCAGCCCGTGGAGCCGGAAGTATTTATCCTATTGCCTACCGACACATGCTTACAGTTTATGAATAGTTTCACATAAATAGTACTATTTCCTCATAGTACAGTGCAATGTGATGTCCGAAATGGCTGACAAAATTAGGTAATAACACGAAATATACGGAAGGCAATATAAGGTATATGTATAGCTTGAAAATTGTGACCGTTGCTCGCTCTCTCCGCTCGCTCGTAAAAATCTAGTCCAACCTCACAACCGATCCCACACGTTCGCAAATTTGAAATATGTCGCCACCATATCGAATAATGAACGCAAGATGGATTGGTTTTAGGTTAGGCTATAGTTTTCGAGCGAGCGCCGCGAGCGAGAGACGCGTATAGGTGTGTCATAAACCAACGGTTTGGCACATACGGACATTGAAATATTCGCACCAGCCCGAGGAGCCGGAAGTATTTATCCTAATGCCTACCGACACATGTTTACAGTTTATGAATAGTTTCACATAAATAGTACTATTTCCTCATAGTACAGTGCAATGTGATGTCCGAAATGGCTGACAAAATTAGGCAATAACACGAAATATATGGAAGGCAATATAAGGTATATGTATAGCTTGGAAATTGTGACCGTTGCTCGCTCGCTCCGCTCGCTCGTAAAAATCTAGTCCAACCTCACAACCGATCCCACACGTTCACAAATTTGAAATATGTCGCCACCATATCGAATAATGAACGGAAGATGGATTGGTTTTAGGTTAGGCTATAGCTTTCGTGCGAGTGCAGCGAACGAGAGACGCGTAAAGGTGTGTCACAAACCATCGGTTTGGCACATACGGACATTGATATATTCGCACCAGCCCGAGGAACCGGAAGTCTTTATCCTATTGCCTTCTGACAAATGTTTACGGTTTACCAATAGTTTCACATAATTAGTACCGTTTCCTCATAGTACAGTGCAACGTGATGTCCGAAATGGCTGACGAAATTAGGTAATAACACGATATATATGGAAGGCAATATAAGGTATATGTATAGCTTGGAAATTGTGACCGTTGCTCGCTCGCTCCGCTCGCTCGTAAAAATCTAGTCCAACCCCACAACCGATCCGACACGTTCGCAAATTTGAAATATGTCGCCATCATATCGAATAATGAACGCAAGATGGATTGGTTTTAGGTTAGGCTATAGTTTTCGAGCGAGCGCCGCGAGCGAGTGACGCGTAAAGGTGTGTCATAAACCAACGGTTTGGCACATACGGACATTGAAATATTCGCACCAGCCCGTGGAGCCGGAAGTATTTATCCTATTGCCTACCGACACATGCTTACAGTTTATGAATAGTTTCACATAAATAGTACTATTTCCTCATAGTACAGTGCAATGTGATGTCCGAAATGGCTGACAAAATTAGGTAATAACACGAAATATACGGAAGGCAATATAAGGTATATGTATAGCTTGAAAATTGTGACCGTTGCTCGCTCTCTCCGCTCGCTCGTAAAAATCTAGTCCAACCTCACAACCGATCCCACACGTTCGCAAATTTGAAATATGTCGCCACCATATCGAATAATGAACGCAAGATGGATTGGTTTTAGGTTAGGCTATAGTTTTCGAGCGAGCGCCGCGAGCGAGAGACGCGTATAGGTGTGTCATAAACCAACGGTTTGGCACATACGGACATTGAAATATTCGCACCAGCCCGAGGAGCCGGAAGTATTTATCCTAATGCCTACCGACACATGTTTACAGTTTATGAATAGTTTCACATAAATAGTACTATTTCCTCATAGTACAGTGCAATGTGATGTCCGAAATGGCTGACAAAATTAGGCAATAACACGAAATATATGGAAGGCAATATAAGGTATATGTATAGCTTGGAAATTGTGACCGTTGCTCGCTCGCTCCGCTCGCTCGGAAAAATCTAGTCCAACCTCACAACCGATCCCACACGTTCGCAAATTTGAAATATGTCGCCACCATATCGAATAATGAACGGAAGATGGATTGGTTTTAGGTTAGGCTATAGCTTTCGTGCGAGCGCAGCGAACGAGAGACGCGTAAAGGTGTGTCACAAACCATCGGTTTGGCACATACGGACATTGATATATTCGCACCAGCCCGAGGAGCCGGAAGTCTTTATCCTATTGCCTTCTGACAAATGTTTACGGTTTACCAATAGTTTCACATAATTAGTACCGTTTCCTCATAGTACAGTGCAACGTGATGTCCGAAATGGCTGACAAAATTAGGTACAAGCACGAAATATATGCAAGACAATATATGGTATATGTATAGCTTGGAAATTGTGACCGTTGCTCGCTCGCTCCGCTCGCTCGTAAAAATCTAGTCCAACCCCACAACCGATCCGACACGTTGGCAAATTTGATACATGTCGCCATCATATCGAATAATGAACGCAAGATGGATTGGTTTTAGGTTAGGCTATAGTTTTCGAGCAAGCGCAGCGAGCGAGAGACGCGTATAGGTGTGTCATAAACCAACGGTTTGGCACATACGGACATTGAAATATTGGCACCAGCCCGAGGAGCCGGAAGTATTTATCCTATTGCCTACCGACACATGTTTACAGTTTATGAATAGTTTCACATAAATAGTACTATTTCCTCATAGTACAGTGCAATGTGATGTCCGAAATGGCTGACAAAATTAGGTACAAACACGAAATATATGCAAGACAATATATGGTATATGTGTAGCTTGGAAATTGTGACCGTTGCTCGCTCGCTCCGCTCGCTCATAAAAATCTAGTCCAACCCCACAACCGATCCGACACGTTCGCCAATTTGAAACATGTCGCCATCATATCGAATAATGAACGCAAGATGGATTGGTTTTAGGTTAGGCTATAGTTTTCGAGCGAGCGCCGCGAGCGAGAGACGCGTATAGGTGTGTCATAAACCAACGGTTTGGCACATACGGACATTGAAATATTCGCACCAGCCCGAGGAGCCGGAAGTATTTATCCTATTGCCTACCGACACATGTTTACATTTTATGAATAGTTTCACATAAATAGTAATATTTCCTCATAGTACAGTGCAATGTGATGTCCGAAATGGCTGACAAAATTAGGTAATAACACGAAATATATGGGAGGCAATATAAGGTATATGTATAGCTTGGAAATTGTGACCGTTGCTCGCTCGCTCCGCTCGCTCGTAAAAATCTAGTCCAACCTCACAACCGATCCCACACGTTCACAAATTTGAAATATGTCGCCACCATATCGAATAATGGACGGAAGATGGATTGGTTTTAGGTTAGGCTATAGCTTTCGTGCGAGTGCAGCGAACGAGAGACGCGTAAAGGTGTGTCACAAACCATCGGTTTGGCACATACGGACATTGATATATTCGCACCAGCCCGAGGAGACGGAAGTATTTATCCTATTGCCTACCGACACATGTTTACAGTTTATGAATAGTTTCACATAAATAGTACTATTTCCTCATAGTACAGTGCAATGTGATGTCCGAAATGGCTGACAAAATTAGGTAATAACACGAAATATATGGAAGGCAATATAAGGTATATGTATAGCTTGGAAGTTGTGACCGTTGCTCGCTCGCTCCGCTCGCTCGTAAAAATCTAGTCCAACCTCACAACCGATCCCACACGTTCGCAAATTTGAAATATGTCGCCACCATATCGAATAATGAACGGAAGATGGATTGGTTTTAGGTTAGGCTATAGCTTTCGTGCGAGCGCAGCGAACGAGAGACGCGTAAAGGTGTGTCACAAACCATCGGTTTGGCACATACGGACATTGATATATTCGCACCAGCCCGAGGAGCCGGAAGTATTTATCCTATTGCCTTCTGACAAATGTTTACAGTTTACCAATAGTTTCACATAATTAGTACCGTTTCCTCATAGTACAGTGCAACGTGATGTCCGAAATGGCTGACAAAATTAGGTACAAGCACGAAATATATGCAAGACAATATATGGTATATGTATAGCTTGGAAATTGTGACCGTTGCTCAGTCGCTCCGCTCGCTCGTAAAAATCTAGTCCAACCTCACAACCGATCCCACACGTTCGCAAATTTGAAATATGTCGCCACCATATCGAATAATGAACGCAAGATGGATTGGGATTAGGTTAGGCTATAGCTTTCGTGCGAGCGCAGCGAACGATAGACGCGTAAAGGTGTGTCACAAACCAACGGTTTGGCACATACGGACATTGAAATATTCGCACCAGCCCGAGGAGGCGGAAGTCTTTATCCTATTGCCTTCTGACAAATGTTTGCGGTTTACCAATAGTTTCACATAATTAGTACCGTTTCCTCATAGTAAAGTGCAACGTGATGTCCGAAATGGCTGACAAAATTAGGTAATAACACGAAATATATGGAAGGCAATATAAGGTATATGTATAGCTTGGAAATTGTGACCGTTGCTCGCTCGCTCCGCTCGCTCGTAAAAATCTAGTCCAACCCCACAACCGATCCGACACGTTCGCAAATTTGAAATATGTCGCCATCATATCGAATAATGAACGCAAGATGGATTGGTTTTAGGTTAGGCTATAGTTTTCGAGCGAGCGCCGCGAGCGAGAGACGCGTAAAGGTGTGTCATAAACCAACGGTTTGGCACATACGGACATTGAAATATTCGCACCAGCCCGTGGAGCCGGAAGTATTTATCCTATTGCCTACCGACACATGTTTACAGTTTATGAATAGTTTCACATAAATAGTACTATTTCCTCATAGTACAGTGCAATGTGATGTCCGAAATGGCTGACAAAATTAGGTAATAACACGAAATATATGGAAGGCAATATAAGGTATATGTATAGCTTGGAAATTGTGACCGTTGCTCGCTCGCTCCGCTCGCTCGTAAAAATCTAGTCCAACCTCACAACCGATCCCACACGTTCGCAAATTTGAAATATGTCGCCACCATATCGAATAATGAACGCAAGATGGATTGGTTTTAGGTTAGGCTATAGCTTTCGTGCGAGTGCAGCGAACGAGAGACGCGTAAAGGTGTGTCACAAACCATCGGTTTGGCACATACTGACATTGATATATTCGCACCAGCCCGAGGAACCGGAAGTCTTTATCCTATTGCCTTCTGACAAATGTTTACGGTTTACCAATAGTTTCACATAATTAGTTCCGTTTCCTCATAGTTCAGTGCAACGTGATGTCCGAAATGGCTGACAAAATTAGGTAATAACACGAAATATATGGAAGGCAATATAAGGTATATGTATAGCTTGGAAATTGTGACCGTTGCTTGCTCGCTCCGCACGCTCGTAAAAATCTAGTCCAACCCCACAACCGATCCGACACGTTCGCAAATTTGAAATATGTCGCCATCATATCGAATAATGAACGCAAGATGGATTGGTTTTAGGTTAGGCTATAGTTTTCGAGCAAGCGCAGCGAGCGAGTGACGCGTATAGGTGTGTCATAAACCAACGGTTTGGCACATACGGACATTGAAATATTGACACCAGCCCGAGGAGCCGGAAGTATTTATCCTATTGCCTACCGACACATGTTTACAGTTTATGAATAGTTTCACATAAATAGTACTATTTCCTCATAGTACAGTGCAATGTGATGTCCGAAATGGCTGACAAAATTAGGTAATAACACGAAATATATGGAAGGCAATATAAGGTATATGTATAGCTTGGAAATTGTGACCGTTGCTCGCTCGCTCCGCTCGCTCGTAAAAATCTAGTCCAACCTCACAACCGATCCCACACGTTCGCAAATTTGAAATATGTCGCCACCATATCGAATAATGAACGGAAGATGGATTGGTTTTAGGTTGGGCTATAGCTTTCGTGCGAGTGCAGCGAACGAGAGACGCGTAAAGGTGTGTCACAAACCATCGGTTTGGCACATACGGACATTGATATATTCGCACCAGCCCGAGGAACCGGAAGTCTTTATCCTATTGCCTTCTGACAAATGTTTACGGTTTACCAATAGTTTCACATAATTAGTACCGTTTCCTCATAGTACAGTGCA
This sequence comes from Bombus affinis, assembly GCF_024516045.1. Classification (NCBI taxonomy): domain Eukaryota; kingdom Metazoa; phylum Arthropoda; class Insecta; order Hymenoptera; family Apidae; genus Bombus; species Bombus affinis. The sequence continues at coordinate 133,187 of NW_026108947.1, read as the reverse complement.
ACGTGATGTCCGAAATGGCTGACAAAATTAGGTAATAACACGATATATATGGAAGGCAATATAAGTTATATGTATAGCTTGGAAATTGTGACCGTTGCTCGCTCGCTCCCGCTCGTAAAAATCTAGTCCAACCCCACAACCGATCCGACACGTTCGCAAATTTGAAATATGTCGCCACCATATCGAATAATGAACGGAAGATGGATTGGTTTTAGGTTAGGCTATAGCTTTCGTGCGAGCGCAGCGAACGAGAGACGCGTAAAGGTGTGTCACAAACCATCGGTTTGGCACATACGGACATTGATATATTCGCACCAGCCCGAGGAGCCGGAAGTCTTTATCCTATTGCCTTCTGACAAATGTTTACGGTTTACCAATAGTTTCACATAATTAGTACCGTTTCCTCATAGTACAGTGCAACGTGATGTCCGAAATGGCTGACAAAATTAGGTACAAGCACGAAATATATGCAAGACAATATATGGTATATGTATAGCTTGGAAATTGTGACCGTTGCTCGCTCGCTCCGCTCGCTCGTTAAAAATCCTAGTCCAACCCCCACAACCGATCCGACACGTTCGCAAATTTGAAACATGTCGCCATCATATCGAATAATGAACGCAAGATGGATTGGTTTTAGGTTAGGCTATAGTTTTCGAGCGAGCGCCGCGAGCAAGAGACGCGTATAGGTGTGTCATAAACCAACGGTTTGGCACATACGGACATTGAAATATTCGCACCAGCCCGAGGAGCCGGAAGTATTTATCCTATTGCCTACCGACACATGTTTACAGTTTATGAATAGTTTCACATAAATAGTACTATTTCCTCATAGTACAGTGCAATGTGATGTCCGAAGTGGCTGACAAAATTAGGTAATAACACGAAATATATGGAAGGCAATATAAGGTATATGTATAGCTTGGAAATTGCGACCGTTGCTCGCTCGCTCCGCTCGCTCGTAAAAATCTAGTCCAACCTCACAACCGATCCCACACGTTCGCAAATTTGAAATATGTCGCCACCATATCGAATAATGAACGGAAGATGGATTGGTTTTAGGTTAGGCTATAGCTTTCGTGCGAGCGCAGCGAACGAGAGACGCGCAAAGGTGTGTCACAAACCATCGGTTTGGCACATACGGACATTGATATATTCGCACCAGCCCGAGGAGCCGGAAGTCTTTATCCTATTGCCTTCCGACAAATGTTTACGGTTTACCAATAGTTTCACATAATTAGTACCGTTTCCTCATAGTACAGTGCAATGTGATGTCCGAAATGGCTGACAAAATTAGGTAATAAGACGAAATATGTGGAAGGCAATATAAGGTATATGTATAGCTTGGAAATTGTGACCGTTGCTCGCTCGCTCCGCTCGCTCGTAAAAATCTAGTCCAACCTCACAACCGATCCCACACGTTCGCAAATTTGAAATATGTCGCCACCATATCGAATAATGAACGGAAGATGGATTGGTTTTAGGTTAGGCTATAGCTTTCGTGCGAGCGCAGCGAACGAGAGACGCGTGAAGGTGTGTCACAAACCATCGGTTTGGCACATACGGACATTGATATATTCGCACCAGCCCGAGGAGCCGGAAGTCTTTATCCTAATGCCTTCTGACAAATGTTTACGGTTTACCAATAGTTTCACATAATTAGTACCGTTTCCTCATAGTACAGTGCAACGTGATGTCCGAAATGGCTGACAAAATTAGGTACAAGCACGAAATATATGCAAGACAATATATGGTATATGTATAGCTTGGAAATTGTGACCGTTGCTCGCTCGCTCCGCTCGCTCGTAAAAATCTAGTCCAACCCCACAACCGATCCGACACGTTCGCAAATTTGAAATATGTCGCCATCATATCGAATAATGAACGCAAGATGGATTGGTTTTAGGTTAGGCTATAGTTTTCGAGCGAGCGCCGCGAGCGAGAGACGCGTAAAGGTGTGTCATAAACCAACGGTTTGGCACATACGGACATTGAAATATTCGCACCAGCCCGAGGAGCCGGAAGTATTTATCCTATTGCCTACCGACACATGTTTACAGTTTATGAATAGTTTCACATAAATAGTACTATTTCCTCATAGTACAGTGCAATGTGATGTCCGAAATGGCTGACAAAATTAGGTAATAACACGAAATATATGGAAGGCAATATAAGGTATATGTATAGCTTGGAAATTGTGACCGTTGCTCGCTCGCTCCGCTCGCTCGTAAAAATCTAGTCCAACCTCACAACCGAACCCACACGTTCGCAAATTTGAAATATGTCGCCACCATATCGAATAATGAACGGAAGATGGATTGGTCTTAGGTTAGGCTATAGCTTTCGTGCGAGCGCAGCGAACGAGAGACGCGTAAAGGTGTGTCACAAACCATCGGTTTGGCACATACGGTCATTGATATATACGCACCAGCCCGAGGAGCCGGAAGTCTTTATCCTATTGCCTTCTGACAAATGTTTACGGTTTACCAATAGTTTCACATAATTAGTACCGTTTCCTCATAGTACAGTGCAACGTGATGTCCGAAATGGCTGACAAAATTCGGTACAAGCACGAAATATATGCAAGACAATATATGGTATATGTATAGCTTGGAAATTGTGACCGTTGCTCGCTCGCTCCGCTCGCTCGTAAAAATCTAGTCCAACCCCACAACCGATCCGACACGTTCGCAAATTTGAAATATGTCGCCACCATATCGAATAATGAACGGAAGATGGATTGGTTTTAGGTTAGGCTATAGCTTTCGTGCGAGCGCAGCGAACGAGAGACGCGTAAAGGTGTGTCACAAACCATCGGTTTGGCACATACGGACATTGATATATTCGCACCAGCCCGAGGAGCCGGAAGTCTTTATCCTATTGCCTTCTGACAAATGTTTACGGTTTACCAATAGTTTCACATAATTAGTACCGTTTCCTCATAGTACAGTGCAACGTGATGTCCGAAATGGCTGACAAAATTAGGTACAAGCACGAAATATATGCAAGACAATATATGGTATATGTATAGCTTGGAAATTGTGACCGTTGCTCGCTCGCTCCGCTCGCTCGTAAAAATCTAGTCCAACCCCACAACCGATCCGACACGTTCGCAAATTTGAAACATGTCGCCATCATATCGAATAATGAACGCAAGATGGATTGGTTTTAGGTTAGGCTATAGTTTTCGAGCGAGCGCCGCGAGCAAGAGACGCGTATAGGTGTGTCATAAACCAACGGTTTGGCACATACGGACATTGAAATATTCGCACCAGCCCGAGGAGCCGGAAGTATTTATCCTATTGCCTACCGACACATGTTTACAGTTTATGAATAGTTTCACATAAATAGTACTATTTCCTCATAGTACAGTGCAATGTGATGTCCGAAGTGGCTGACAAAATTAGGTAATAACACGAAATATATGGAAGGCAATATAAGGTATATGTATAGCTTGGAAATTGTGACCGTTGCTCGCTCGCTCCGCTCGCTCGTAAAAATCTAGTCCAACCTCACAACCGATCCCACACGTTCGCAAATTTGAAATATGTCGCCACCATATCGAATAATGAACGGAAGATGGATTGGTTTTAGGTTAGGCTATAGCTTTCGTGCGAGCGCAGCGAACGAGAGACGCGTAAAGGTGTGTCACAAACCATCGGTTTGGCACATACGGACATTGATATATTCGCACCAGCCCGAGGAGCCGGAAGTCTTTATCCTATTGCCTTCCGACAAATGTTTACGGTTTACCAATAGTTTCACATAATTAGTACCGTTTCCTCATAGTACAGTGCAACGTGATGTCCGAAATGGCTGACAAAATTAGGTACAAGCACGAAATATATGCAAGACAATATATGGTATATGTATAGCTTGGAAATTGTGACCGTTGCTCGCTCGCTCCGCTCGTTTGTAAAAATCTAGTCCAACCCCACAACCGATCCGACAGGTTCGCAAATTTGAAATATGTCGCCATCATATCGAATAATGAACGCAAGATGGATTGGTTTTAGGTTAGGCTATAGTTTTCGAGCGAGCGCCGCGAGCGAGAGACGCGTAAAGGTGTGTCATAAACCAACGGTTTGGCACATACGGACATTGAAATATTCGCACCAGCCCGAGGAGCCGGAAGTATTTATCCTATTGCCTACCGACACATGTTTACAGTTTATGAATAGTTTCACATAAATAGTACTATTTCCTCATAGTACAGTGCAATGTGATGTCCGAAATGGCTGACAAAATTAGGTAATAACACGAAATATATGGAAGGCAATATAAGGTATATGTATAGCTTGGAAATTGTGACCGTTGCTCGCTCGCTCCGCTCGCTCGTAAAAATCTAGTCCAACCTCACAACCGAACCCACACGTTCGCAAATTTGAAATATGTCGCCACCATATCGAATAATGAACGGAAGATGGATTGGTTTTAGGTTAGGCTATAGCTTTCGTGCGAGCGCAGCGAACGAGAGACGCGTAAAGGTGTGTCACATACCATCGGTTTGGCACATACGGACATTGATATATACGCACCAGCCCGAGGAGCCGGAAGTCTTTATCCTATTGCCTTCTGACAAATGTTTACGGTTTACCAATAGTTTCACATAATTAGTACCGTTTCCTCATAGTACAGTGCAACGTGATGTCCGAAATGGCTGACAAAATTCGGTACAAGCACGAAATATATGCAAGACAATATATGGTATATGTATAGCTTGGAAATTGTGACCGTTGCTCGCTCGCTCCGCTCGCTCGAAAAAATCTAGTCCAACCTCACAACCGATGCCACACGTTCGCAAATTTGAAATATGTCGCCATCATATCGAATAATGAACGCAAGATGGATTGGTTTTAGGTTAGGCTATAGTTTTCGAGCGTGCGCCGCGAGGGAGAGACGCGTAAAGGTGTGTCATAAACCAACGGTTTGGCACATACGGACATCGAAATATTCGCACCAGCCCGAGGAGCCGGAAGTATTTATCCTATTGCCTACCGACACATGTTTACAGTTTATGAATAGTTTCACATAAATAATACTATTTCCTCATAGTACAGTGCAATGTGATGTCCGAAATGGCTGACAAAATTAGGTAATAACACGAAATATATGGAAGGCAATATAAGGTATATGTATAGCTTGGAAATTGTGACCGTTGCTCGCTCTCTCCGCTCGCTCGTAAAAATCTAGTCCAACCTCACAACCGATCCCACACGTTCGCAAATTTGAAATATGTCGCCACCATATCGAATAATGAACGGAAGATGGATTGGTTTTAGGTTAGGCTATAGCTTTCGTGCGAGTGCAGCGAACGAGAGACGCGTAAAGGTGTGTCACAAACCATCGGTTTGGCACATGCGGACATTGATATATTCGCACCAGCCCGAGGAACCGGAAGTCTTTATCCTATTGCCTTCTGACAAATGTTTACGGTTTACCAATAGTTTCACATAATTAGTACCGTATCCTCATAGTACAGTGCAACGTGATGTCCGAAATGGCTGACAAAATTAGGTACAAGCACGAAATATATGCAAGACAATATATGGTATATGTATAGCTTGGAAATTGTGACCGTTGCTCGCTCGCTCCGCTCGCTCGTAAAAATCTAGTCCAACCTCACAACCGATCCCACACGTTCGCAAATTTGAAACATGTCGCCATCATATCGAATAATGAACGCAAGATGGATTGGTTTTAGGTTAGGCTATAGTTTTCGAGCGAGCGCCGCGAGCAAGAGACGCGTATAGGTGTGTCATAAACCAACGGTTTGGCACATACGGACATTGAAATATTCGCACCAGCCCGAGGAGCCGGAAGTCTTTATCCTATTGCCTTCTGACAAATGTTTACGGTTTACCAATAGTTTCACATAATTAGTACCGTTTCCTCATAGTACAGTGCAATGTGATGTCCGAAATGGCTGACAAAATTAGGTAATAAGACGAAATATGTGGAAGGCAATATAAGGTATATGTATAGCTTGGAAATTGTGACCGTTGCTCGCTCGCTCCGCTCGCTCGTAAAAGTCTAGTCCAACCTCACAACCGATCCCACACGTTCGCAAATTTGAAATATGTCGCCACCATATCGAATAATGAACGGAAGATGGATTGGTTTTAGGTTAGGCTATAGCTTTCGTGCGAGCGCAGCGAACGAGAGACGCGTGAAGGTGTGTCACAAACCATCGGTTTGGCACATATGGACATTGATATATTCGCACCAGCCCGAGGAGCCGGAAGTCTTTATCCTAATGCCTTCTGACAAATGTTTACGGTTTACCAATAGTTTCACATAATTAGTACCGTTTCCTCATAGTACAGTGCAACGTGATGTCCGAAATGGCTGACAAAATTAGGTACAAGCACGAAATATATGCAAGACAATATATGGTATATGTATAGCTTGGAAATTGTGACCGTTGCTCGCTCGCTCCGCTCGCTCGTAAAAATCTAGTCCAACCCCACAACCGATCCGACACGTTCGCAAATTTGAAATATGTCGCCATCATATCGAATAATGAACGCAAGATGGATTGGTTTTAGGTTAGGCTATAGTTTTCGAGCGGGCGCCGCGAGCGAGAGACGCGTAAAGGTGTGTCATAAACCAACGGTTTGGCACATACGGACATTGAAATATTCGCACCAGCCCGAGGAGCCGGAAGTATTTATCCTATTGCCTACCGACACATGTTTACAGTTTATGAATAGTTTCACATAAATAGTACTATTTCCTCATAGTACAGTGCAATGTGATGTCCGAAATGGCTGACAAAATTAGGTAATAACACGAAATATATGGAAGGCAATATAAGGTATATGTATAGCTTGGAAATTGTGACCGTTGCTCGCTCGCTCCGCTCGCTCGTAAAAATCTAGTCCAACCTCACAACCGAACCCACACGTTCGCAAATTTGAAATATGTCGCCACCATATCGAATAATGAACGGAAGATGGATTGGTTTTAGGTTAGGCTATAGCTTTCGTGCGAGCGTAGCGAACGAGAGACGCGTAAAGGTGTGTCACAAACCATCGGTTTGGCACATACGGACATTGATATATACGCACCAGCCCGAGGAGCCGGAAGTCTTTATCCTATTGCCTTCTGACAAATGTTTACGGTTTAACAATAGTTTCACATAATTAGTACCGTTTCCTCATAGTACAGTGCAACGCGATGTCCGAAATGGCTGACAAAATTAGGTAATAACACGAAATATATGGAAGGCAATATAAGGTATATGTATAGCTTGGAAATTGTGACCGTTGCTCGCTCTCTCCGCTCGCTCGTAAAAATCTAGTCCAACCTCACAACCGATCCCACACGTTCGCAAATTTGAAATATGTCGCCACCATATCGAATAATGAACGGAAGATGGATTGGTTTTAGGTTAGGCTATAGCTTTCGTGCGAGCGCAGCGAACGAGAGACGCGTAAAGGTGTGTCACAAACCAAAGGTTTGGCACATACGGACATTGATATATACGCACCAGCCCGAGGAGCCGGAAGTATTTATCCTATTGCCTACCGACACATGTTTACAGTTTATGAATAGTTTCACATAAATAATACTATTTCCTCATAGTACAGTGCAATGTGATGTCCGAAATGGCTGACAAAATTAGGTGATAACACGAAATATATGGAAGGCAATATAAGGTATATGTATAGCTTGGAAATTGTGACCGTTGCTCGCTCTCTCCGCTCGCTCGTAAAAATCTAGTCCAACCTCACAACCGATCCCACACGTTCGCAAATTTGAAATATGTCGCCACCATATCGAATAATGAACGGAAGATGGATTGGTTTTAGGTTAGGCTATAGCTTTCGTGCGAGTGCAGCGAACGAGAGACGCGTAAAGGTGTGTCACAAACCATCGGTTTGGCACATACGGACATTGATATATTCGCACCAGCCCGAGGAACCGGAAGTCTTTATCCTATTGCCTTCTGACAAATGTTTACGGTTTACCAATAGTTTCACATAATTAGTACCGTTTCCTCATAGAACAGTGCAACGTGATGTCCGAAATGGCTGACAAAATTAGGTACAAGCACGAAATATATGCAAGACAATATATGATATATGTATAGCTTGGAAATTGTGACCGTTGCTCGCTCTCTCCGCTCGCTCGTAAAAATCTAGTCCAACCTCACAACCGATCCCACACGTTCGCAAATTTGAAATATGTCGCCATCATATCGAATAATGAACGCAAGATGGATTGGTTTTAGGTTAGGCTATAGTTTTCGAGCGTGCGCCGCGAGGGAGAGACGCGTAAAGGTGTGTCATAAACCAACGGTTTGGCACATACGGACATTGAAATATTCGCACCAGCCCGAGGAGACGGAAGTATTTATCCTATTGCCTACCGACACATGTTTACAGTTTATGAATAGTTTCACATAAATAATACTATTTCCTCATAGTACAGTGCAATGTGATGTCCGAAATGGCTGACAAAATTAGGTAATAACACGAAATATATGGAAGGCAATATAAGGTATATGTATAGCTTGGAAATTGTGACCGTTGCTCGCTCTCTCCGCTCGCTCGTAAAAATCTAGTCCAACCTCACAACCGATCCCACACGTTCGCAAATTTGAAATATGTCGCCACCATATCGAATAATGAACGGAAGATGGATTGGTTTTAGGTTAGGCTATAGCTTTCGTGCGAGTGCAGCGAACGAGAGACGCGTAAAGGTGTGTCACAAACCATCGGTTTGGCACATGCGGACATTGATATATTCGCACCAGCCCGAGGAACCGGAAGTCTTTATCCTATTGCCTTCTGACAAATGTTTACGGTTTACCAATAGTTTCACATAATTAGTACCGTTTCCTCATAGTACAGTGCAACGTGATGTCCGAAATGGCTGACAAAATTAGGTACAAGCACGAAATATATGCAAGACAATATATGGTATATGTATAGCTTGGAAATTGTGACCGTTGCTCGCTCGCTCCGCTCGCTCGTAAAAATCTAGTCCAACCTCACAACCGATCCCACACGTTCGCAAATTTGAAATATGTCGCCACCATATCGAATAATGAACGGAAGATGGATTGGTTTTAGGTTAGGCTATAGCTTTCGTGCGAGCGCAGCGAACGAGAGACGCGTAAAGGTGTGTCACAAACCAAAGGTTTGGCACATACGGACATTGATATATACGCACCAGCCCGAGGAGCCGGAAGTATTTATCCTATTGCCTACCGACACATGTTTACAGTTTATGAATAGTTTCACATAAATAATACTATTTCCTCATAGTACAGTGCAATGTGATGTCCGAAATGGCTGACAAAATTAGGTAATAACACGAAATATATGGAAGGCAATATAAGGTATATGTATAGCTTGGAAATTGTGACCGTTGCTCGCTCTCTCCGCTCGCTCGTAAAAATCTAGTCCAACCTCACAACCGATCCCACACGTTCGCAAATTTGAAATATGTCGCCACCATATCGAATAATGAACGGAAGATGGATTGGTTTTAGGTTAGGCTATAGCTTTCGTGCGAGTGCAGCGAACGAGAGACGCGTAAAGGTGTGTCACAAACCATCGGTTTGGCACATACGGACATTGATATATTCGCACCAGCCCGAGGAACCGGAAGTCTTTATCCTATTGCCTTCTGACAAATGTTTACGGTTTACCAATAGTTTCACATAATTAGTACCGTTTCCTCATAGTACAGTGCAACGTGATGTCCGAAATGGCTGACAAAATTAGGTACAAGCACGAAATATATGCAAGACAATATATGGTATATGTATAGCTTGGAAATTGTGACCGTTGCTCGCTCTCTCCGCTCGCTCGTAAAAATCTAGTCCAACCTCACAACCGATCCCACACGTTCGCAAATTTGAAATATGTCGCCATCATATCGAATAATGAACGCAAGATGGATTGGTTTTAGGTTAGGCTATAGTTTTCGAGCGTGCGCCGCGAGGGAGAGACGCGTAAAGGTGTGTCATAAACCAACGGTTTGGCACATACGGACATTGAAATATTCGCACCAGCCCGAGGAGCCGGAAGTATTTATCCTATTGCCTACCGACACATGTTTACAGTTTATGAATAGTTTCACATAAATAGTACTATTTCCTCATAGTACAGTGCAATGTGATGTCCGAAGTGGCTGACAAAATTAGGTAATAACACGAAATATATGGAAGGCAATATAAGGTATATGTATAGCTTGGAAATTGTGACCGTTGCTCGCTCGCTCCGCTCGCTCGTAAAAATCTAGTCCAACCTCACAACCGATCCCACACGTTCGCAAATTTGAAATATGTCGCCACCATATCGAATAATGAACGGAAGACGGATTGGTTTTAGGTTAGGCTATAGCTTTCGTGCGAGCGCAGCGAACGAGAGACGCGTAAAGGTGTGTCACAAACCATCGGTTTGGCACATACGGACATTGATATATTCGCACCAGCCCGAGGAGCCGGAAGTCTTTATCCTATTGCCTTCTGACAAATGTTTACGGTTTACCAATAGTTTCACATAATTAGTACCGTTTCCTCATAGTATAGTGCAATGTGATGTCCGAAATGGCTGACAAAATTAGGTAATAAGACGAAATATGTGGAAGGCAATATAAGGTATATGTATAGCTTGGAAATTGTGACCGTTGCTCGCTCGCTCCGCTCGCTCGTAAAAGTCTAGTCCAACCTCACAACCGATCCCACACGTTCGCAAATTTGAAATATGTCGCCACCATATCGAATAATGAACGGAAGATGGATTGGTTTTAGGTTAGGCTATAGCTTTCGTGCGAGCGCAGCGAACGAGAGACGCGTGAAGGTGTGTCACAAACCATCGGTTTGGCACATACGGACATTGATATATTCGCACCAGCCCGAGGAGCCGGAAGTCTTTATCCTAATGCCTTCTGACAAATGTTTACGGTTTACCAATAGTTTCACATAATTAGTACCGTTTCCTCATAGTACAGTGCAACGTGATGTCCGAAATGGCTGACAAAATTAGGTACAAGCACGAAATATATGCAAGACAATATATGGTATATGTATAGCTTGGAAATTGTGACCGTTGCTCGCTCGCTCCGCTCGCTCGTAAAAATCTAGTCCAACCCCACAACCGATCCGACAGGTTCGCAAATTTGAAATATGTCGCCATCATATCGAATAATGAACGCAAGATGGATTGGTTTTTGGTTAGGCTATAGTTTTCGAGCGAGCGCCGCGAGCGAGAGACGCGTAAAGGTGTGTCATAAACCAACGGTTTGGCACATACGGACATTGAAATATTCGCACCAGCCCGAGGAGCCGGAAGTATTTATCCTATTGCCTACCGACACATGTTTACAGTTTATGAATAGTTTCACATAAATAGTACTATTTCCTCATAGTACAGTGCAATGTGATGTCCGAAATGGCTGACAAAATTAGGTAATAACACGAAATATATGGAAGGCAATATAAGGTATATGTATAGCTTGGAAATTGTGACCGTTGCTCGCTCGCTCCGCTCGCTCGTAAAAATCTAGTCCAACCTCACAACCGAACCCACACGTTCGCAAATTTGAAATATGTCGCCACCATATCGAATAATGAACGGAAGATGGATTGGTTTTAGGTTAGGCTATAGCTTTCGTGCGAGCGTAGCGAACGAGAGACGCGTAAAGGTGTGTCACAAACCATCGGTTTGGCACATACGGACATTGATATATACGCACCAGCCCGAGGAGCCGGAAGTCTTTATCCTATTGCCTTCTGACAAATGTTTACGGTTTAACAATAGTTTCACATAATTAGTACCGTTTCCTCATAGTACAGTGCAACGTGATGTCCGAAATGGCTGACAAAATTAGGTACAAGCACGAAATATATGCAAGACAATATATGGTATATGTATAGCTTGGAAATTGTGACCGTTGCTCGCTCTCTCCGCTCGCTCGTAAAAATCTAGTCCAACCTCACAACCGATCCCACACGTTCGCAAATTTGAAATATGTCGCCACCATATCGAATAATGAACGGAAGATGGATTGGTTTTAGGTTAGGCTATAGCTTTCGTGCGAGCGCAGCGAACGAGAGACGCGTAAAGGTGTGTCACAAACCAAAGGTTTGGCACATACGGACATTGATATATACGCACCAGCCCGAGGAGCCGGAAGTCTTTATCCTATTGCCTTCTGACAAATGTATACGGTTTACCAATAGTTTCACATAATTAGTACCGTTTCCTCATAGTACAGTGCAACGTGATGTCCGAAATGGCTGACAAAATTCGGTACAAGCACGAAATATATGCAAGACAATATATGGTATATGTATAGCTTGGAAATTGTGACCGTTGCTCGCTCGCTCCGCTCGCTCGAAAAAATCTAGTCCAACCTCACAACCGATCCCACACGTTCGCAAATTTGAAATATGTCGCCATCATATCGAATAATGAACGCAAGATGGATTGGTTTTAGGTTAGGCTATAGTTTTCGAGCGAGCGCCGCGAGGGAGAGACGCGTAAAGGTGTGTCATAAACCAACGGTTTGGCACATACGGACATTGAAATATTCGCACCAGCCCGAGGAGCCGGAAGTATTTATCCTATTGCCTACCGACACATGTTTACAGTTTATGAATAGTTTCACATAAATAGTACTATTTCCTCATAGTACAGTGCAATGTGATGTCCGAAATGGCTGACAAAATTAGGTAATAACACGAAATATATGGAAGGCAATATAAGGTATATGTATAGCTTGGAAATTGTGACCGTTGCTCGCTCGCTCCGCTCGCTCGTAAAAATCTAGTCCAACCTCACAACCGAACCCACACGTTCGCAAATTTGAAATATGTCGCCACCATATCGAATAATGAACGGAAGATGGATTGGTTTTAGGTTAGGCTATAGCTTTCGTGCGAGCGCAGCGAACGAGAGACGCGTAAAGGTGTGTCACAAACCAAAGGTTTGGCACATACGGACATTGATATATACGCACCAGCCCGAGGAGCCGGAAGTCTTTATCCTATTGCCTTCTGACAAATGTATACGGTTTACCAATAGTTTCACATAATTAGTACCGTTTCCTCATAGTACAGTGCAACGTGATGTCCGAAATGGCTGACAAAATTCGGTACAAGCACGAAATATATGCAAGACAATATATGGTATATGTATAGCTTGGAAATTGTGACCGTTGCTCGCTCGCTCCGCTCGCTCGAAAAAATCTAGTCCAACCTCACAACCGATCCCACACGTTCGCAAATTTGAAACATGTCGCCATCATATCGAATAATGAACGCAAGATGGATTGGTTTTAGGTTAGGCTATAGTTTTCGAGCGAGCGCCGCGAGCGAGAGACGCGTATAGGTGTGTCATAAACCAACGGTTTGGCACATACGGACATTGAAATATTCGCACCAGCCCGAGGAGCCGGAAGTATTTATCCTATTGCCTACCGACACATGTTTGCAGTTTATGAATAGTTTCACATAAATAGTACTATTTCCTCATAGTACAGTGCAATGTGATGTCCGAAATGGCTGACAAAATTAGGTAATAACACGAAATATATGGAAGGCAATATAAGGTATATGTATAGCTTGGAAATTGTGACCGTTGCTCGCTCGCTCCGCTCGCTCGTAAAAATCTAGTCCAACCTCACAACCGATCCCACACGTTCACAAATTTGAAATATGTCGCCACCATATCGAATAATGAACGGAAGATGGATTGGTTTTAGGTTAGGCTATGGCTTTCGTGCGAGTGCAGCGAACGAGAGACGCGTAAAGGTGTGTCACAAACCATCGGTTTGGCACATACGGACATTGATATATTCGCACCAGCCCGAGGAACCGGAAGTCTTTATCCTATTGCCTTCTGACAAATGTTTACGGTTTACCAATAGTTTCACATAATTAGTACCGTTTCCTCATAGTACAGTGCAACGTGATGTCCGAAATGGCTGACAAAATTAGGTAATAACACGATATATATGGAAGGCAATATAAGGTATATGTATAGCTTGGAAATTGTGACCGTTGCTCGCTCGCTCCGCTCGCTCGTAAAAATCTAGTCCAACCCCACGACCGATCCGACACGTTCGCAAATTTGAAATATGTCGCCATCATATCGAATAATGAACGCAAGATGGATTGGTTTTAGGTTAGGCTATAGTTTTCGAGCGAGCGCCGCGAGCGAGAGACGCGTAAAGGTGTGTCATAAACCAACGGTTTGGCACATACGGACATTGAAATATTCGCAACAGCCCGTGGAGCCGGAAGTATTTATCCTATTGCCTACCGACACATGTTTACAGTTTATGAATAGTTTCACATAAATAGTACTATTTCCTCATAGTACAGTGCAATGTGATGTCCGAAATGGCTGACAAAATTAGGTAATAACACGAAATATACGGAAGGCAATATAAGGTATATGTATAGCTTGGAAATTGTGACCGTTGCTCGCTCGCTCCGCTCGCTCGTAAAAATCTAGTCCAACCTCACAACCGATCCCACACGTTCGCAAATTTGAAATATGTCGCCACCATATCGAATAATGAACGCAAGATGGATTGGTTTTAGGTTAGGCTATAGTTTTCGAGCGAGCGCCGCGAGCGAGAGACGCGTATAGGTGTGTCATAAACCAACGGTTTGGCACATACGAACATTGAAATATTCGCACCAGCCCGAGGAGCCGGAAGTATTTATCCTAATGCCTACCGACACATGTTTACAGTTTATGAATAGTTTCACATAAATAGTACTATTTCCTCATAGTACAGTGCAATGTGATGTCCGAAATGGCTGACAAAATTAGGTAATAACACGAAATATATGGAAGGCAATATAAGGTATATGTATAGCTTGGAAATTGTGACCGTTGCTCGCTCGCTCCGCTCGCTCGGAAAAATCTAGTCCAACCTCACAACCGATCCCACACGTTCGCAAATTTGAAATATGTCGCCACCATATCGAATAATGAACGGAAGATGGATTGGTTTTAGGTTAGGCTATAGCTTTCGTGCGAGCGCAGCGAACGAGAGACGCGTATAGGTGTGTCACAAACCATCGGTTTGGCACATACGGACATTGATATATTCGCACCAGCCCGAGGAGCCGGAAGTCTTTATCCTATTGCCTTCTGACAAATGTTTACGGTTTACCAATAGTTTCACATAATTAGTACCGTTTCCTCATAGTACAGTGCAACGTGATGTCCGAAATGGCTGACAAAATTAGGTACAAGCACGAAATATATGCAAGACAATATATGGTATATGTATAGCTTGGAAATTGTGACCGTTGCTCGCTCGCTCCGCTCGCTCGTAAAAATCTAGTCCAACCCCACAACCGATCCGACACGTTCGCAAATTTGATACATGTCGCCATCATATCGAATAATGAACGCAAGATGGATTGGTTTTAGGTTAGGCTATAGTTTTCGAGCGAGCGCCGCGAGCGAGAGACGCGTATAGGTGTGTCATAAACCAACGGTTTGGCACATACGGACATTGAAATATTCGCACCAGCCCGAGGAGCCGGAAGTATTTATCCTATTGCCTGCCGACACATGTTTACAGTTTATGAATAGTTTCACATAAATAGTACTATTTCCTCATAGTACAGTGCAATGTGATGTCCGAAATGGCTGACAAAATTAGGTAATAACACGAAATATATGGGAGGCAATATAAGGTATATGTATAGCTTGGAAGTTGTGACCGTTGCTCGCACGCTCCGCTCGCTCGTAAAAATCTAGTCCAACCTCACAACCGATCCCACACGTTCGCAAATTTGAAATATGTCGCCACCATATCGAATAATGAACGGAAGATGGATTGGTTTTAGGTTAGGCTATAGCTTTCGTGCGAGCGCAGCGAACGAGAGACGCGTAAAGGTGTGTCACAAACCATCGGTTTGGCACATACGGACATTGATATATTCGCACCAGCCCGAGGAGCCGGAAGTCTTTATCCTATTGCCTTCTGACAAATGTTTACGGTTTACCAATAGTTTCACATAATTAGTACCGTTTCCTCATAGTACAGTGCAACGTGATGTCCGAAATGGCTGACAAAATTAGGTACAAGCACGAAATATATGCAAGACAATATATGGTATATGTATAGCTTGGAAATTGTGACCGTTGCTCAGTCGCTCCGCTCGCTCGTAAAAATCTAGTCCAACCTCACAACCGATCCCACACGTTCGCAAATTTGAAATATGTCGCCACCATATCGAATAATGAACGGAAGATGGATTGGTTTTAGGTTAGGCTATAGCTTTCGTGCGAGCGCAGCGAACGATAGACGCGTAAAGGTGTGTCACAAACCAACGGTTTGGCACATACGGACATTGAAATATTCGCACCAGCCCGAGGAGCCGGAAGTCTTTATCCTATTGCCTTCTGACAAATGTTTACGGTTTACCAATAGTTTCACATAAATAGTACTATTTCCTCATAGTACAGTGCAATGTGATGTCCGAAATGGCTGACAAAATTAGGTAATAACACGAAATATACGGAAGGCAATATAAGGTATATGTATAGCTTGGAAATTGTGACCGTTGCTCGCTCGCTCCGCTCGCTCGTAAAAATCTAGTCCAACCTCACAACCGATCCCACACGTTCGCAAATTTGAAATATGTCGCCACCATATCGAATAATGAACGCAAGATGGATTGGTTTTAGGTTAGGCTATAGCTTTCGTGCGAGCGCAGCGAACGACAGACGCGTAAAGGTGTGTCACAAACCATCGGTTTGGCACATACGGACATTGATATATTCGCACCAGCCCGAGGAACCGGAAGTCTTTATCCTATTGCCTTCTGACAAATGTTTACGGTTTACCAATAGTTTCACATAATTAGTTCCGTTTCCTCATAGTTCAGTGCAACGTGATGTCCGAAATGGCTGACAAAATTAGGTAATAACACGAAATATATGGAAGGCAATATAAGGTATATGTATAGCTTGGAAATTGTGACCGTTGCTCGCTCGCTCCGCACGCTCGTAAAAATCTAGTCCAACCCCACAACCGATCCGACACGTTCGCAAATTTGAAATATGTCGCCATCATATCGAATAATGAACGCAAGATGGATTGGTTTTAGGTTAGGCTATAGTTTTCGAGCAAGCGCAGCGAGCGAGAGACGCGTATAGGTGTGTCATAAACCAACGGTTTGGCACATACGGACATTGAAATATTCGCACCAGCCCGAGGAGCCGGAAGTATTTATCCTATTGCCTACCGACACATGTTTACAGTTTATGAATAGTTTCACATAAATAGTACTATTTCCTCATAGTACAGTGTAATGTGATGTCCGAAATGGCTGACAAAATTAGGTAATAACACGAAATATATGGAAGGCAATATAAGGTATATGTATAGCTTGGAAATTGTGACCGTTGCTCGCTCGCTCCGCTCGCTCGTAAAAATCTAGTCCAACCTCACAACCGATCCCACACGTTCGCAAATTTTAAATATGTCGCCACCATATCGAATAATGAACGGAAGATGGATTGGTTTTAGGTTAGGCTATAGCTTTCGTGCGAGTGCAGCGAACGAGAGACGCGTAAAGGTGTGTCACAAACCATCGGTTTGGCACATACGGACATTGATATATTCGCACCAGCCCGAGGAACCGGAAGTCTTTATCCTATTGCCTTCTGACAAATGTTTACGGTTTACCAATAGTTTCACATTATTAGTACCGTTTCCTCATAGTACAGTGCAACGTGATGTCCGAAATGGCTGACAAAATTAGGTAATAAGACGAAATATGTGGAAGGCAATATAAGGTATATGTATAGCTTGGAAATTGTGACCGTTGCTCGCTCGCTCCGCTCGCTCGTAAAAATCTAGTCCAACCTCACAACCGATCCCACACGTTCGCAAATTTGAAATATGTCGCCACCATATCGAATAATGAACGCAAGATGGATTGGTTTTAGGTTAGGCTATAGTTTTCGAGCGAGCGCCGCGAGCGAGAGACGCGTATAGGTGTGTCATAAACCAACGGTTTGGCACATACGGACATTGAAATATTCGCACCAGCCCGAGGAGCCGGAAGTATTTATCCTAATGCCTACCGACACATGTTTACAGTTTATGAATAGTTTCACATAAATAGTACTATTTCCTCATAGTACAGTGCAATGTGATGTCCGAAATGGCTGACAAAATTAGGTAATAACACGAAATATATGGAAGGCAATATAAGGTATATGTATAGCTTGGAAATTGTGACCGTTGCTCGCTCGCTCCGCTCGCTCGGAAAAATCTAGTCCAACCTCACAACCGATCCCACACGTTCGCAAATTTGAAATATGTCGCCACCATATCGAATAATGAACGGAAGATGGATTGGTTTTAGGTTAGGCTATAGCTTTCGTGCGAGCGCAGCGAACGAGAGACGCGTAAAGGTGTGTCACAAACCATCGGTTTGGCACATACGGACATTGATATATTCGCACCAGCCCGAGGAGCCGGAAGTCTTTATCCTATTGCCTTCTGACAAATGTTTACGGTTTACCAATAGTTTCACATAATTAGTACCGTTTCCTCATAGTACAGTGCAACGTGATGTCCGAAATGGCTGACAAAATTAGGTACAAGCACGAAATATATGCAAGACAATATATGGTATATGTATAGCTTGGAAATTGTGACCGTTGCTCGCTCGCTCCGCTCGCTCGTAAAAATCTAGTCCAACCCCACAACCGATCCGACACGTTCGCAAATTTGATACATGTCGCCATCATATCGAATAATGAACGCAAGATGGATTGGTTTTAGGTTAGGCTATAGTTTTCGAGCGAGCGCCGCGAGCGAGAGACGCGTATAGGTGTGTCATAAACCAACGGTTTGGCACATACGGACATTGAAATATTCGCACCAGCCCGAGGAGCCGGAAGTATTTATCCTATTGCCTGCCGACACATGTTTACAGTTTATGAATAGTTTCACATAAATAGTACTATTTCCTCATAGTACAGTGCAATGTGATGTCCGAAATGGCTGACAAAATTAGGTAATAACACGAAATATATGGAAGGCAATATAAGGTATATGTATAGCTTGGAAGTTGTGACCGTTGCTCGCACGCTCCGCTCGCTCGTAAAAATCTAGTCCAACCTCACAACCGATCCCACACGTTCGCAAATTTGAAATATGTCGCCACCATATCGAATAATGAACGGAAGATGGATTGGTTTTAGGTTAGGCTATAGCTTTCGTGCGAGCGCAGCGAACGAGAGACGCGTAAAGGTGTGTCACAAACCATCGGTTTGGCACATACGGACATTGATATATTCGCACCAGCCCGAGGAGCCGGAAGTCTTTATCCTATTGCCTTCTGACAAATGTTTACGGTTTACCAATAGTTTCACATAATTAGTACCGTTTCCTCATAGTACAGTGCAACGTGATGTCCGAAATGGCTGACAAAATTAGGTACAAGCACGAAATATATGCAAGACAATATATGGTATATGTATAGCTTGGAAATTGTGACCGTTGCTCAGTCGCTCCGCTCGCTCGTAAAAATCTAGTCCAACCTCACAACCGATCCCACACGTTCGCAAATTTGAAATATGTCGCCACCATATCGAATAATGAACGGAAGATGGATTGGTTTTAGGTTAGGCTACAGCTTTCGTGCGAGCGCAGCGAACGATAGACGCGCAAAGGTGTGTCACAAACCAACGGTTTGGCACATACGGACATTGAAATATTCGCACCAGCCCGAGGAGCCGGAAGTCTTTATCCTATTGCCTTCTGACAAATGTTTACGGTTTACCAATAGTTTCACATAAATAGTACTATTTACTCATAGTACAGTGCAATGTGATGTCCGAAATGGCTGACAAAATTAGGTAATAACACGAAATATACGGAAGGCAATATAAGGTATATGTATAGCTTGGAAATTGTGACCGTTGCTCGCTCGCTCCGCTCGCTCGTAAAAATCTAGTCCAACCTCTCAACCGATCCCACACGTTCGCAAATTGAAATATGTCGCCACCATATCGAATAATGAACGCAAGATGGATTGGTTTTAGGTTAGGCTATAGTTTTCGAGCGAGCGCCGCGAGCGAGAGACGCGTATAGGTGTGTCAGAAACCAACGGTTTGGCACATACGGACATTGAAATATTCGCACCAGCCCGAGGAGCCGGAAGTATTTATCCTATTGCCTGCCGACACATGTTTACAGTTTATGAATAGTTTCACATAAATAGTACTATTTCCTCATAGTACAGTGCAATGTGATGTCCGAAATGGCTGACAAAATTAGGTAATAACACGAAATATATGGAAGGCAATATAAGGTATATGTATAGCTTGGAAGTTGTGACCGTTGCTCGCACGCTCCGCTCGCTCGTAAAAATCTAGTCCAACCTCACAACCGATCCCACACGTTCGCAAATTTGAAATATGTCGCCACCATATCGAATAATGAACGGAAGATGGATTGGTTTTAGGTTAGGCTATAGCTTTCGTGCGAGCGCAGCGAACGAGAGACGCGTAAAGGTGTGTCACAAACCATCGGTTTGGCACATACGGACATTGATATATTCGCAACAGCCCGAGGAGCCGGAAGTCTTTATCCTATTGCCTTCTGACAAATGTTTACGGTTTACCAATAGTTTCACATAAATAGTACTATTTCCTCATAGTACAGTGCAATGTGATGTCCGAAATGGCTGACAAAATTAGGTAATAACACGAAATATACGGAAGGCAATATAAGGTATATGTATAGCTTGGAAATTGTGACCGTTGCTCGCTCGCTCCGCTCGCTCGTAAAAATCTAGTCCAACCTCTCAACCGATCCCACACGTTCGCAAATTTGAAATATGTCGCCACCATATCGAATAATGAACGCAAGATGGATTGGTTTTAGGTTAGGCTATAGTTTTCGAGCGAGCGCCGCGAGCGAGAGACGCGTATAGGTGTGTCAGAAACCAACGGTTTGGCACATACGGACATTGAAATATTCGCACCAGCCCGAGGAGCCGGAAGTATTTATCCTATTGCCTGCCGACACATGTTTACAGTTTATGAATAGTTTCACATAAATAGTACTATTTCCTCATAGTACAGTGCAATGTGATGTCCGAAATGGCTGACAAAATTAGGTAATAACACGAAATATACGGAAGGCAATATAAGGTATATGTATAGCTTGGAAATTGTGACCGTTGCTCGCTCGCTCCGCTCGCTCGTAAAAATCTAGTCCAACCTCTCAACCGATCCCACACGTTCGCAAATTTGAAATATGTCGCCACCATATCGAATAATGAACGCAAGATGGATTGGTTTTAGGTTAGGCTATAGCTTTCGTGCGAGTGCAGCGAACGAGAGACGCGTAAAGGTGTGTCACAAACCATCGGTTTGGCACATACGGACATTGAAATATTGGCACCAGCCCGAGGAGCCGGAAGTATTTATCCTATTGCCTACCGACACATGTTTACAGTTTATGAATAGTTTCACATAAATAGTACTATTTCCTCATAGTACAGTGCAATGTGATGTCCGAAATGGCTGACAAAATTAGGTAATAACACGAAATATATGGAAGGCAATATAAGGTATATGTATAGCTTGGAAATTGTGACCGTTGCTCGCTCGCTCCGCTCGCTCGTAAAAATCTAGTCCAACCTCACAACCGATCCCACACGTTCGCAAATTTGAAATATGTCGCCACCATATCGAATAATGAACGGAAGATGGATTGGTTTAAGGTTAGGCTATAGCTTTCGTGCGAGTGCAGCGAACGAGAGACGCGTAAAGGTGTGTCACAAACCATCGGTTTGGCACATACGGACATTGAAATATTCGCACCAGCCCGAGGAGCCGGAAGTATTTATCCTATTGCCTACCGACACATGTTTACAGTTTATGAATAGTTTCACATAAATAGTACTATTTCCTCATAGTACAGTGTAATGTGATGTCCGAAATGGCTGACAAAATTAGGTAATAACACGAAATATATGGAAGGCAATATAAGGTATATGTATAGCTTGGAAATTGTGACCCTTGCTCGCTCGCTCCGCTCGCTCGTAAAAATCTAGTCCAACCTCACAACCGATCCCACACGTTCGCAAATTTTAAATATGTCGCCACCATATCGAATAATGAACGGAAGATGGATTGGTTTTAGGTTAGGCTATAGCTTTCGTGCGAGTGCAGCGAACGAGAGACGCGTAAAGGTGTGTCACAAACCATCGGTTTGGCACATACGGACATTGATATATTCGCACCAGCCCGAGGAACCGGAAGTCTTTATCCTATTGCCTTCTGACAAATGTTTACGGTTTACCAATAGTTTCACATAATTAGTACCGTTTCCTCATAGTACAGTGCAACGTGATGTCCGAAATGGCTGACAAAATTAGGTAATAAGACGAAATATGTGGAAGGCAATATAAGGTATATGTATAGCTTGGAAATTGTGACCGTTGCTCGCTCGCTCCGCTCGCTCGTAAAAATCTAGTCCAACCTCACAACCGATCCCACACGTTCGCAAATTTGAAATATGTCGCCACCATATCGAATAATGAACGGAAGATGGATTGGTTTTAGGTTAGGCTATAGCTTTCGTGCGAGCGCAGCGAACGAGAGACGCGTAAAGGTGTGTCACAAACCATCGGTTTGGCACATACGGACATTGATATATACGCACCAGCCCGAGGAGCCGGAAGTCTTTATCCTAATGCCTTCTGACAAATGTTTACGGTTTACCAATAGTTTCACATAATTAGTACCGTTTCCTCATAGTACAGTGCAACGTGATGTCCGAAATGGCTGACAAAATTAGGTACAAGCACGAAATATATGCAAGACAATATATGGTATATGTATAGCTTGGAAATTGTGACCGTTGCTCGCTCGCTCCGCTCGCTCGTAAAAATCTAGTCCAACCCCACAACCGATCCGACACGTTCGCAAATTTGAAACATGTCGCCATCATATCGAATAATGAACGCAAGATGGATTGGTTTTAGGTTAGGCTATAGTTTTCGAGCGAGCGCCGCGGGCGAGAGACGCGTATAGGTGTGTCACAAACCATCGGTTTGGCACATACGGACATTGATATATTCGCACCAGCCCGAGGAACCGGAAGTCTTTATCCTATTGCCTTCTGACAAATGTTTTACGGTTTACCAATAGTTTGACATAATTAGTTCCGTTTCCTCATAGTTCAGTGCAACGTGATGTCCGAAATGGCTGACAAAATTAGGTAATAACACGAAATATATGGAAGGCAATATAAGGTATATGTATAGCTTGGAAATTGTGACCGTTGCTCGCTCGCTCCGCACGCTCGTAAAAATCTAGTCCAACCCCACAACCGATCCGACACGTTCGCAAATTTGAAATATGTTGCCATCATATCGAATAATGAACGCAAGATGGATTGGTTTTAGGTTAGGCTATAGCTTTCGAGCAAGCGCAGCGAGCGAGAGACGCGTATAGGTGTGTCATAAACCAACGGTTTGGCACATACGGACATTGAAATATTCGCACCAGCCCGAGGAGCCGGAAGTATTTATCCTATTGCCTACCGACACATGTTTACAGTTTATGAATAGTTTCACATAAATAGTACTATTTCCTCATAGTACAGTGCAATGTGATGTCCGAAATGGCTGACAAAATTAGGTAATAACACGATATATATGGAAGGCAATATAAGGTATATGTATAGCTTGGAAATTGTGACCGTTGCTCGCTCGCTCCGCTCGCTCGTAAAAATCTAGTCCAACCCCACAACCGATCCGACACGTTCGCAAATTTGAAACATGTCGCCATCATATCGAATAATGAACGCAAGATGGATTGGTTTTAGGTTAGGCTATAGTTTTCGAGCGAGCGCCGCGAGCAAGAGACGCGTATAGGTGTGTCATAAACCAACGGTTTGGCACATACGGACATTGAAATATTCGCACCAGCCCGAGGAGCCGGAAGTATTTATCCTATTGCCTACCGACACATGTTTACAGTTTATGAATAGTTTCACATAAATAGTACTATTTCCTCATAGTACAGTGCAATGTGATGTCCGAAATGGCTGACAAAATTAGGTAATAAGACGAAATATGTGGAAGGCAATATAAGGTATATGTATAGCTTGGAAATTGTGACCGTTGCTCGCTCGCTCCGCTCGCTCGTAAAAATCTAGTCCAACCCCACAACCGATCCGACACGTTCGCAAATTTGAAACATGTCGCCATCATATCGAATAATGAACGCAAGATGGATTGGTTTTAGGTTAGGCTATAGTTTTCGAGCGAGCGCCGCGAGCAAGAGGACGCGTATAGGTGTGTCATAAACCAACGGTTTGGCACATACGGACATTGAAATATTCGCACCAGCCCGAGGAGCCGGAAGTATTTATCCTATTGCCTACCGACACATGTTTACAGTTTATGAATAGTTTCACATAAATAGTACTATTTCCTCATAGTACAGTGCAATGTGATGTCCGAAATGGCTGACAAAATTAGGTAATAAGACGAAATATGTGGAAGGCAATATAAGGTATATGTATAGCTTGGAAATTGTGACCGTGCTCGCTCGCTCCGCTCGCTCGTAAAAATCTAGTCCAACCTCACAACCGATCCCACACGTTCGCAAATTTGAAATATGTCGCCACCATATCGAATAATGAACGGAAGATGGATTGGTTTTTAGGTTAGGCTATAGCTTTCGTGCGAGCGCAGCGAACGAGAGACGCGTGAAGGTGTGTCACAAACCATCGGTTTGGCACATACGGACATTGATATATTCGCACCAGCCCGAGGAGCCGGAAGTCTTTATCCTAATGCCTTCTGACAAATGTTTACGGTTTACCAATAGTTTCACATAATTAGTACCGTTTCCTCATAGTACAGTGCAACGTGATGTCCGAAATGGCAGACAAAATTAGGTACAAGCACGAAATATATGCAAGACAATATATGGTATATGTATAGCTTGGAAATTGTGACCGTTGCTCGCTCGCTCCGCTCGCTCGTAAAAATCTAGTCCAACCCCACAACCGATCCGACACGTTCGCAAATTTGAAATATGTCGCCATCATATCGAATAATGAACGCAAGATGGATTGGTTTTAGGTTAGGCTATAGTTTTCGAGCGAGCGCCGCGAGCGAGAGACGCGTAAAGGTGTGTCATAAAC
The DNA here is from genome assembly GCF_024516045.1 of Bombus affinis. Lineage (NCBI taxonomy): Eukaryota > Metazoa > Arthropoda > Insecta > Hymenoptera > Apidae > Bombus > Bombus affinis. Next base: position 108,008 of record NW_026108947.1, on the reverse strand, counting down.
CAACGGTTTGGCACATACGGACATTGAAATATTCGCACCTGCCCGAGGAGCCGGAAGTCTTTATCCTATTGCCCTCTGACAAATGTTTACGGTTCACCAATAGTTTCACACAATTAGTACCGTTTCCTTATAGTACAGTGCAACGTGATGTCCGAAATGGCTGACCAAAATTAGGTACAAGCACGAAATATATGCAAGACAATATATGGTATATGTATAGCTTGGAAATTGTGACCGTTGCTCGCTCGCTCCGCTCGCTCGTAAAAATCTAGTCCAACCCCACAACCGATCCGACACGTTCGCAAATTTGAAACATGTCGCCATCATATCGAATAATGAACGCAAGATGGATTGGTTTTAGGTTAGGCTATAGTTTTCGAGCGAGCGCCGCGAGCAAGAGACGCGTATAGGTGTGTCATAAACCAACGGTTTGGCACATACGGACATTGAAATATTCGCACCAGCCCGAGGAGCCGGAAGTATTTATCCTATTGCCTACCGACACATGTTTACAGTTTATGAATAGTTTCACATAAATAGTACTATTTCCTCATAGTACAGTGCAATGTGATGTCCGAAGTGGCTGACAAAATTAGGTAATAACACGAAATATATGGAAGGCAATATAAGGTATATGTATAGCTTGGAAATTGTGACCGTTGCTCGCTCGCTCCGCTCGCTCATAAAAATCTAGTCCAACCCCACAACCGATCCGACACGTTCGCAAATTTGAAATATGTCGCCACCATATCGAATAATGAACGGAAGATGGATTGGTTTTAGGTTAGGCTATAGCTTTCGTGCGAGCGCAGCGAACGAGAGACGCGTAAAGGTGTGTCACAAACCATCGGTTTGGCACATACGGACATTGATATATTCGCACCAGCCCGAGGAGCCGGAAGTCTTTATCCTATTGCCTTCTGACAAATGTTTACGGTTTACCAATAGTTTCACATAATTAGTACCGTTTGCTCATAGTACAGTGCAATGTGATGTCCGAAATGGCTGACAAAATTAGGTAATAAGACGAAATATGTGGAAGGCAATATAAGGTATATGTATAGCTTGGAAATTGTGACCGTTGCTCGCTCGCTCCGCTCGCTCGTAAAAATCTAGTCCAACCTCACAACCGATCCCACACGTTCGCAAATTTGAAATATGTCGCCACCATATCGAATAATGAACGGAAGATGGATTGGTTTTAGGTTAGGCTATAGCTTTCGTGCGAGCGCAGCGAACGAGAGACGCGTGAAGGTGTGTCACAAACCATCGGTTTGGCACATACGGACATTGATATATTCGCACCAGCCCGAGGAGCCGGAAGTCTTTATCCTAATGCCTTCTGACAAATGTTTACGGTTTACCAATAGTTTCACATAATTAGTACCGTTTCCTCATAGTACAGTGCAACGTGATGTCCGAAATGGCTGACAAAATTAGGTAATAACACGATATATATGGAAGGCAATATAAGGTATATGTATAGCTTGGAAATTGTGACCGTTGCTCGCTCGCTCCGCTCGCTCGTAAAAATCTAGTCCAACCCCACAACCGATCCGACACGTTCGCAAATTTGAAATATGTCGCCATCATATCGAATAATGAACGCAAGATGGATTGGGTTTTAGATTAGGCTATAGTTTTCGAGCGAGCGCCGCGAGCGAGAGACGCGTAAAGGTGTGTCATAAACCAACGGTTTTGGCACATACGGACATTGAAATATTCGCACCAGCCCGTGGAGCGGAAGTATTTATCCTATTGCCTACCGACACATGTTTACAGTTTATGAATAGTTTCACATAAATAGTACTATTTCCTCATAGTACAGTGCAATGTGATGTCCGAAATGGCTGACAAAATTAGGTAATAACACGAAATATATGGAAGGCAATATAAGGTATATGTATAGCTTGGAAATTGTGACCGTTGCTCGCTCGCTCCGCTCGCACGTAAAAATCTAGTCCAACCTCACAACCGATCCCACACGTTCGCAAATTTGAAATATGTCGCCACCATATCGAATAATGAACGGAAGATGGATTGGTTTTAGGTTAGGCTATAGCTTTCGTGCGAGTGCAGCGAACGAGAGACGCGTAAAGGTGTGTCACAAACCATCGGTTTGGCACATACGGACATTGATATATTCGCACCAGCCCGAGGAACCGGAAGTCTTTATCCTATTGCCTTCTGACAAATGTTTACGGTTCACCAATAGTTTCACACAATTAGTACCGTTTCCTCATAGTACAGTGCAACGTGATGTCCGAAATGGCTGACAAAATTAGGTACAAGCACGAAATATATGCAAGACAATATATGGTATATGTATAGCTTGGAAATTGTGACCGTTGCTCGCTCGCTCCGCTCGCTCGTAAAAATCTAGTCCAACCCCACAACCGATCCGACACGTTCGCAAATTTGAAACATGTCGCCATCATATCGAATAATGAACGCAAGATGGATTGGTTTTAGGTTAGGCTATAGTTTTCGAGCGAGCGCCGCGAGCAAGAGACGCGTATAGGTGTGTCATAAACCAACGGTTTGGCACATACGGACATTGAAATATTCGCACCAGCCCGAGGAGCCGGAAGTATTTATCCTATTGCCTACCGACACATGTTTACAGTTTATGAATAGTTTCACATAAATAGTACTATTTCCTCATAGTACAGTGCAATGTGATGTCCGAAGTGGCTGACAAAATTAGGTAATAACACGAAATATATGGAAGGCAATATAAGGTATATGTATAGCTTGGAAATTGTGACCGTTGCTCGCTCGCTCCGCTCGCTCATAAAAATCTAGTCCAAGCCCACAACCGATCCGACACGTTCGCAAATTTGAAATATGTCGCCACCATATCGAATAATGAACGGAAGATGGATTGGTTTTAGGTTAGGCTATAGCTTTCGTGCGAGCGCAGCGAACGAGAGACGCGTAAAGGTGTGTCACAAACCATCGGTTTGGCACATACGGACATTGATATATTCGCACCAGCCCGAGGAGCCGGAAGTCTTTATCCTATTGCCTTCTGACAAATGTTTACGGTTTACCAATAGTTTCACATAATTAGTACCGTTTCCTCATAGTACAGTGCAATGTGATGTCCGAAATGGCTGACAAAATTAGGTAATAAGACGAAATATGTGGAAGGCAATATAAGGTATATGTATAGCTTGGAAATTGTGACCGTTGCTCGCTCGCTCCGCTCGCTCGTAAAAATCTAGTCCAACCTCACAACCGATCCCACACGTTCGCAAATTTGAAATATGTCGCCACCATATCGAATAATGAACGGAAGATGGATTGGTTTTAGGTTAGGCTATAGCTTTCGTGCGAGCGCAGCGAACGAGAGACGCGTGAAGGTGTGTCACAAACCATCGGTTTGGCACATACGGACATTGATATATTCGCACCAGCCCGAGGAGCCGGAAGTCTTTATCCTAATGCCTTCTGACAAATGTTTACGGTTTACCAATAGTTTCACATAATTAGTACCGTTTCCTCATAGTACAGTGCAACGTGATGTCCGAAATGGCTGACAAAATTAGGTACAAGCACGAAATATATGCAAGACAATATATGGTATATGTATAGCTTGGAAATTGTGACCGTTGCTCGCTCGCTCCGCTCGTTCGTAAAAAATCTAGTCCAACCCCACAACCGATCCGACACGTTCGCAAATTTGAAATATGTCGCCATCATATCGAATAATGAACGCAAGATGGATTGGTTTTAGGTTAGGCTATAGATTTCGAGCGAGCGCCGCGAGCGAGAGACGCGTAAAGGTGTGTCATAAACCAACGGTTTGGCACATACGGACATTGAAATATTCGCACCAGCCCGTGGAGCCGGAAGTATTTATCCTATTGCCTACCGACACATGTTTACAGTTTATGAATAGTTTCACATAAATAGTACTATTTCCTCATAGTACAGTGCAATGTGATGTCCGAAATGGCTGACAAAATTAGGTAATAACACGAAATATATGGAAGGCAATATAAGGTATATGTATAGCTTGGAAATTGTGACCGTTGCTCGCTCGCTCCGCTCGCTCGTAAAAATCTAGTCCAACCTCACAACCGATCCCACACGTTCGCAAATTTGAAATATGTCGCCACCATATCGAATAATGAACGGAAGATGGATTGGTTTTAGGTTAGGCTATAGCTTTCGTGCGAGTGCAGCGAACGAGAGACGCGTAAAGGTGTGTCACAAACCATCGGTTTGGCACATACGGACATTGATATATTCGCACCAGCCCGAGGAACCGGAAGTCTTTATCCTATTGCCTTCTGACAAATGTTTACGGTTCACCAATAGTTTCACACAATTAGTACCGTTTCCTCATAGTACAGTGCAACGTGATGTCCGAAATGGCTGACAAAATTAGGTACAAGCACGAAATATATGCAAGACAATATATGGTATATGTATAGCTTGGAAATTGTGACCGTTGCTCGCTCGCTCCGCTCGCTCGTAAAAATCTAGTCCAGCCCCACAACCGATCCGACACGTTCGCAAATTTGAAATATGTCGCCACCATATCGAACAATGAACGGAAGATGGATTGGTTTTAGGTTAGGCTATAGCTTTCGTGCGAGCGCAGCGAACGAGAGACGCGTAAAGGTGTGTCACAAACCATCGGTTTGGCACATACGGACATTGATATATTCGCACCAGCCCGAGGAGCCGGAAGTCTTTATCCTATTGCCTTCTGACAAATGTTTACGGTTTACCAATAGTTTCACATAATTAGTACCGTTTCCTCATAGTACAGTGCAATGTGATGTCCGAAATGGCTGACAAAATTAGGTAATAAGACGAAATATGTGGAAGGCAATATAAGGTATATGTATAGCTTGGAAATTGTGACCGTTGCTCGCTCGCTCCGCTCGCTCGTAAAAATCTAGTCCAACCTCACAACCGATCCCACACGTTCGCAAATATGAAATATGTCGCCACCATATCGAATAATGAACGGAAGATGGATTGGTTTTAGGTTAGGCTATAGCTTTCGTGCGAGCGCAGCGAACGAGAGACGCGTGAAGGTGTGTCACAAACCATCGGTTTGGCACATACGGACATTGATATATTCGCACCAGCCCGAGGAGCCGGAAGTCTTTATCCTAATGCCTTCTGACAAATGTTTACGGTTTACCAATAGTTTCACATAATTAGTACCGTTTCCTCATAGTACAGTGCAACGTGATGTCCGAAATGGCAGACAAAATTAGGTACAAGCACGAAATATATGCAAGACAATATATGGTATATGTATAGCTTGGAAATTGTGACCGTTGCTCGCTCGCTCCGCTCGCTCGTAAAAATCTAGTCCAACCCCACAACCGATCCGACACGTTCGCTAATTTGAAATATGTCGCCATCATATCGAATAATGAACGCAAGATGGATTGGTTTTAGGTTAGGCTATAGTTTTCGAGCGAGCGCCGCGAGCGAGAGACGCGTAAAGGTGTTTTATAAACCAACGGTTTGGCACATACGGACATTGAAATATTCGCACCTGCCCGAGGAGCCGGAAGTCTTTATCCTATTGCCCTCTGACAAATGTTTACGGTTCACCAATAGTTTCACACAATTAGTACCGTTTCCTCATAGTACAGTGCAACGTGATGTCCGAAATGGCTGACAAAATTAGGTACAAGCACGAAATATATGCAAGACAATATATGGTATATGTATAGCTTGGAAATTGTGACCGTTGCTCGCTCGCTCCGCTCGCTCGTAAAAATCTAGTCCAACCCCACAACCGATCCGACACGTTCGCAAATTTGAAACATGTCGCCATCATATCGAATAATGAACGCAAGATGGATTGGTTTTAGGTTAGGCTATAGTTTTCGAGCGAGCGCCGCGAGCAAGAGACGCGTATAGGTGTGTCATAAACCAACGGTTTGGCACATACGGACATTGAAATATTCGCACCAGCCCGAGGAGCCGGAAGTATTTATCCTATTGCCTACCGACACATGTTTACAGTTTATGAATAGTTTCACATAAATAGTACTATTTCCTCATAGTACAGTGCAATGTGATGTCCGAAGTGGCTGACAAAATTAGGTAATAACACGAAATATATGGAAGGCAATATAAGGTATATGTATAGCTTGGAAATTGTGACCGTTGCTCGCTCGCTCCGCTCGCTCATAAAAAATCTAGTCCAACCCCACAACCGATCCGACACGTTCGCAAATTTGAAATATGTCGCCACCATATCGAATAATGAACGGAAGATGGATTGGTTTTAGGTTAGGCTATAGCTTTCGTGCGAGCGCAGCGAACGAGAGACGCGTAAAGGTGTGTCACAAACCATTGGTTTGGCACATACGGACACTGATATATTCGCACCAGCCCGAGGAGCCGGAAGTCTTTATCCTATTGCCTTCTGACAAATGTTTACGGTTTACCAATAGTTTCACATAATTAGTACCGTTTCCTCATAGTACAGTGCAACGTGATGTCCGAAATGGCTGACAAAATTAGGTACAAGCACGAAATATATGCAAGACAATATATGGTATATGTATAGCTTGAAAATTGTGACCGTTGCTCGCTCGCTCCGCTCGCTCGAAAAAATCTAGTCCAACCTCACAACCGATCCGACACGTTCGCAAATTTGAAATATGTCGCCACCATATCGAATAATGAACGGAAGATGGATTGGTTTTAGGTTAGGCTATAGCTTTCGTGCGAGCGCAGCGAACGAGAGACGCGTAAAGGTGTGTCACAAACCATCGGTTTGGCACATACGGACATTGATATATTCGCACCAGCCCGAGGAGCCGGAAGTCTTTATCCTATTGCCTTCTGACAAATGTTTACGGTTTACCAATAGTTTCACATAATTAGTACCGTTTCCTCATAGTACAGTGCAATGTGATGTCCGAAATGGCTGACAAAATTAGGTAATAAGACGAAATATGTGGAAGGCAATATAAGGTATATGTATAGCTTGGAAATTGTGACCGTTGCTCGCTCGCTCCGCTCGCTCGTAAAAATCTAGTCCAACCTCACAACCGATCCCACACGTTCGCAAATTTGAAATATGTCGCCACCATATCGAATAATGAACGGAAGATGGATTGGTTTTAGGTTAGGCTATAGCTTTCGTGCGAGCGCAGCGAACGAGAGACGCGTGAAGGTGTGTCACAAACCATCGGTTTGGCACATACGGACATTGATATATTCGCACCAGCCCGAGGAGCCGGAAGTCTTTATCCTAATGCCTTCTGACAAATGTTTACGGTTTACCAATAGTTTCACATAATTAGTACCGTTTCCTCATAGTACAGTGCAACGTGATGTCCGAAATGGCAGACAAAATTAGGTACAAGCACGAAATATATGCAAGACAATATATGGTATATGTATAGCTTGGAAATTGTGACCGTTGCTCGCTCGCTCCGCTCGCTCGTAAAAATCTAGTCCAACCCCACAACCGATCCGACACGTTCGCTAATTTGAAATATGTCGCCATCATATCGAATAATGAACGCAAGATGGATTGGTTTTAGGTTAGGCTATAGTTTTCGAGCGAGCGCCGCGAGCGAGAGACGCGTAAAGGTGTGTCATAAACCAACGGTTTGGCACATACGGACATTGAAATATTCGCACCTGCCCGAGGAGCCGGAAGTCTTTATCCTATTGCCCTCTGACAAATGTTTACGGTTCACCAATAGTTTCACACAATTAGTACCGTTTCCTCATAGTACAGTGCAACGTGATGTCCGAAATGGCTGACAAAATTAGGTACAAGCACGAAATATATGCAAGACAATATATGGTATATGTATAGCTTGGAAATTGTGACCGTTGCTCGCTCGCTCCGCTCGCTCGTAAAAATCTAGTCCAACCCCACAACCGATCCGACACGTTCGCAAATTTGAAACATGTCGCCATCATATCGAATAATGAACGCAAGATGGATTGGTTTTAGGTTAGGCTATAGTTTTCGAGCGAGCGCCGCGAGCAAGAGACGCGTATAGGTGTGTCATAAACCAACGGTTTGGCACATACGGACATTGAAATATTCGCACCAGCCCGAGGAGCCGGAAGTATTTATCCTATTGCCTACCGACACATGTTTACAGTTTATGAATAGTTTCACATAAATAGTACTATTTCCTCATAGTACAGTGCAATGTGATGTCCGAAGTGGCTGACAAAATTAGGTAATAAGACGAAATATGTGGAAGGCAATATAAGGTATATGTATAGCTTGGAAATTGTGACCGTTGCTCGCTCGCTCCGCTCGCTCGTAAAAATCTAGTCCAACCTCACAACCGATCCCACACGTTCGCAAATTTGAAATATGTCGCCACCATATCGAATAATGAACGGAAGATGGATTGGTTTTAGGTTAGGCTATAGCTTTCGTGCGAGCGCAGCGAACGAGAGACGCGTGAAGGTGTGTCACAAACCATCGGTTTGGCACATACGGACATTGATATATTCGCACCAGCCCGAGGAGCCGGAAGTCTTTATCCTAATGCCTTCTGACAAATGTTTACGGTTTACCAATAGTTTCACATAATTAGTACCGTTTCCTCATAGTACAGTGCAACGTGATGTCCGAAATGGCTGACAAAATTAGGTAATAACACGATATATATGGAAGGCAATATAAGGTATATGTATAGCTTGGAAATTGTGACCGTTGCTCGCTCGCTCCGCTCGCTCGTAAAAATCTAGTCCAACCCCACAACCGATCCGACACGTTCGCAAATTTGAAATATGTCGCCATCATATCGAATAATGAACGCAAGATGGATTGGTTTTAGGTTAGGCTATAGTTTTCGAGCGAGCGCCGCGAGCGAGTGACGCGTAAAGGTGTGTCATAAACCAACGGTTTGGCACATACGGACATTGAAATATTCGCACCAGCCCGTGGAGCCGGAAGTATTTATCCTATTGCCTACCGACACATGTTTACAGTTTATGAATAGTTTCACATAAATAGTACTACTTCCTCATAGTACAGTGCAATGTGATGTCCGAAATGGCTGACAAAATTAGGTAATAACACGAAATATATGGAAGGCAATATAAGGTATATGTATAGCTTGGAAATTGTGACCGTTGCTCGCTCGCTCCGCTTGCTCGTAAAAATCTAGTCCAACCTCACAACCGATCCCACACGTTCGCAAATTTGAAATATGTCGCCACCATATCGAATAATGAACGGAAGATGGATTGGTTTTAGGTTAGGCTATAGCTTTCGTGCGAGTGCAGCGAACGAGAGACGCGTAAAGGTGTGTCACAAACCATCGGTTTGGCACATACGGACATTGATATATTCGCACCAGCCCGAGGAACCGGAAGTCTTTATCCTATTGCCTTCTGACAAATGTTTAGGGTTCACCAATAGTTTCACACAATTAGTACCGTTTCCTCATAGTACAGTGCAACGTGATGTCCGAAATGGCTGACAAAATTAGGTACAAGCACGAAATATATGCAAGACAATATATGGTATATGTATAGCTTGGAAATTGTGACCGTTGCTCGCTCGCTCCGCTCGCTCGTAAAAATCTAGTCCAACCCCACAACCGATCCGACACGTTCGCAAATTTGAAATATGTCGCCATCATATCGAATAATGAACGCAAGATGGATTGGTTTTAGGTTAGGCTATAGTTTTCGAGCGAGCGCCGCGAGCAAGAGACGCGTATAGGTGTGTCATAAACCAACGGTTTGGCACATACGGACATTGAAATATTCGCACCAGCCCGAGGAGCCGGAAGTATTTATCCTATTGCCTACCGACACATGTTTACAGTTTATGAATAGTTTCACATAAATAGTACTATTTCCTCATAGTACAGTGCAATGTGATGTCCGAAGTGGCTGACAAAATTAGGTAATAACACGAAATATATGGAAGGCAATATAAGGTATATGTATAGCTTGGAAATTGTGACCGTTGCTCGCTCGCTCCGCTCGCTCGTAAAAATCTAGTCCAACCTCACAACCGATCCCACACGTTCGCAAATTTGAAATATGTCGCCACCATATCGAATAATGAACGGAAGATGGATTGGTTTTAGGTTAGGCTATAGCTTTCGTGCGAGTGCAGCGAACGAGAGACGCGTAAAGGTGTGTCACAAACCATCGGTTTGGCACATACGGACATTGATATATTCGCACCAGCCCGAGGAACCGGAAGTCTTTATCCTATTGCCTTCTGACAAATGTTTACGGTTCACCAATAGTTTCACACAATTAGTACCGTTTCCTCATAGTACAGTGCAACGTGATGTCTGAAATGGCTGACAAAATTAGGTACAAGCACGAAATATATGCAAGACAATATATGGTATATGTATAGCTTGGAAATTGTGACCGTTGCTCGCTCGTTCCGCTCGCTCGTAAAAATCTAGTCCAACCCCACAACCGATCCGACACGTTCGCAAATTTGAAACATGTCGCCATCATATCGAATAATGAACGCAAGATGGATTGGTTTTAGGTTAGGCTATAGTTTTCGAGCGAGCGCCGCGAGCAAGAGACGCGTATAGGTGTGTCATAAACCAACGGTTTGGCACATACGGACATTGAAATATTCGCACCAGCCCGAGGAGCCGGAAGTATTTATCCTATTGCCTACCGACACATGTTTACAGTTTATGAATAGTTTCACATAAATAGTACTATTTCCTCATAGTACAGTGCAATGTGATGTCCGAAGTGGCTGACAAAATTAGGTAATAACACGAAATATATGGAAGGCAATATAAGGTATATGTATAGCTTGGAAATTGTGACCGTTGCTCGCTCGCTCCGCTCGCTCATAAAAATCTAGTCCAAGCCCACAACCGATCCGACACGTTCGCAAATTTGAAATATGTCGCCACCATATCGAATAATGAACGGAAGATGGATTGGTTTTAGGTTAGGCTATAGCTTTCGTGCGAGCGCAGCGAACGAGAGACGCGTAAAGGTGTGTCACAAACCATCGGTTTGGCACATACGGACATTGATATATTCGCACCAGCCCGTGGAGCCGGAAGTCATTATCCTATTGCCTTCTGACAAATGTTTACGGTTTACCAATAGTTTCACATAATTAGTACCGTTTCCTCATAGTACAGTGCAATGTGATGTCCGAAATGGCTGACAAAATTAGGTAATAAGACGAAATATGTGGAAGGCAATATAAGGTATATGTATAGCTTGGAAATTGTGACCGTTGCTCGCTCGCTCCGCTCGCTCGTAAAAATCTAGTCCAACCTCACAACCGATCCCACACGTTCGCAAATTTGAAATATGTCGCCACCATATCGAATAATGAACGGAAGACGGATTGGTTTTAGGTTAGGCTATAGCTTTCGTGCGAGCGCAGCGAACGAGAGACGCGTGAAGGTGTGTCACAAACCATCGGTTTGGCACATACGGACATTGATATATTCGCACCAGCCCGAGGAGCCGGAAGTCTTTATCCTAATGCCTTCTGACAAATGTTTATGGTTTACCAATAGTTTCACATGATTAGTACCGTTTCCTCATAGTACAGTGCAACGTGATGTCCGAAATGGCTGACAAAATTAGGTAATAACACGATATATATGGAAGGCAATATAAGGTATATGTATAGCTTGGAAATTGTGACCGTTGCTCGCTCGCTCCGCTCGCTCGTAAAAATCTAGTCCAACCCCACAACCGATCCGACACGTTCGCAAATTTGAAATATGTCGCCATCATATCGAATAATGAACGCAAGATGGATTGGTTTTAGGTTAGGCTATAGTTTTCGAGCGAGCGCCGCGAGCGAGAGACGCGTAAAGGTGTGTCACAAACCATCGGTTTGGCACATACGGACATTGATATATTCGCACCAGCCCGAGGAACCGGAAGTCTTTATCCTATTGCCTTCTGACAAATGTTTACGGTTTACCAATAGTTTCACATAATTAGTACCGTTTCCTCATAGTACAGTGCAATGTGATGTCCGAAATGGCTGACAAAATTAGGTAATAAGACGAAATATGTGGAAGGCAATATAAGGTATATGTATAGCTTGGAAATTGTGACCGTTGCTCGCTCGCTCCGCTCGCTCGTAAAAATCTAGTCCAACCTCACAACCAATCCCACACGTTCGCAAATTTGAAATATGTCGCCACCATATCGAATAATGAACGGAAGATGGATTGGTTTTAGGTTAGGCTATAGCTTTCGTGCGAGCGCAGCGAACGAGAGACGCGTGAAGGTGTGTCACAAACCATCGGTTTGGCACATACGGACATTGATATATTCGCACCAGCCCGAGGAGCCGGAAGTCTTTATCCTAATGCCTTCTGACAAATGTTTACGGTTTACCAATAGTTTCACATAATTAGTACCGTTTCCTCATAGTACAGTGCAACGTGATGTCCGAAATGGCTGACAAAATTAGGTACAAGCACGAAATATATGCAAGACAATATATGGTATATGTATAGCTTGGAAATTGTGACCGTTGCTCGCTCGCTCCGCTCGCTCATAAAAATCTAGTCCAACCCCACAACCGATCCGACACGTTCGCAAATTTGAAATATGTCGCCACCATATCGAATAATGAACGGAAGATGGATTGGTTTTAGGTTAGGCTATAGCTTTCGTGCGAGCGCAGCGAACGAGAGACGCGTAAAGGTGTGTCACAAACCATCGGTTTGGCACATACGGACATTGATATATTCGCACCAGCCCGAGGAGCCGGAAGTCTTTATCCTATTGCCTTCTGACAAATGTTTACGGTTTACCAATAGTTTCACATAATTAGTACCGTTTCCTCATAGTACAGTGCAATGTGATGTCCGAAATGGCTGACAAAATTAGGTAATAAGACGAAATATGTGGAAGGCAATATAAGGTATATGTATAGCTTGGAAATTGTGACCGTTGCTCGCTCGCTCCGCTCGCTCGTAAAAATCTAGTCCAACCTCACAACCGATCCCACACGTTCGCAAATTTGAAATATGTCGCCACCATATCGAATAATGAACGGAAGATGGATTGGTTTTAGGTTAGGCTATAGCTTTCGTGCGAGCGCAGCGAACGAGAGACGCGTGAAGGTGTGTCACAAACCATCGGTTTGGCACATACGGACATTGATATATTCGCACCAGCCCGAGGAGCCGGAAGTCTTTATCCTAATGCCTTCTGACAAATGTTTACGGTTTACCAATAGTTTCACATAATTAGTACCGTTTCCTCATAGTACAGTGCAACGTGATGTCCGAAATGGCTGACAAAATTAGGTAATAACACGATATATATGGAAGGCAATATAAGGTATATGTATAGCTTGGAAATTGTGACCGCTGCTCGCTCGCTCCGCTCGCTCGTAAAAATCTAGTCCAACCCCACAACCGATCCGACACGTTCGCAAATTTGAAATATGTCGCCATCATATCGAATAATGAACGCAAGATGGATTGGTTTTAGGTTAGGCTATAGTTTTCGAGCGAGCGCCGCGAGCGAGAGACGCGTAAAGGTGTGTCATAAACCAACGGTTTGGCACATACGGACATTGAAATATTCGCACCAGCCCGTGGAGCCGGAAGTATTTATCCTATTGCCTACCGACACATGTTTACAGTTTATGAATAGTTTCACATAAATAGTACTATTTCCTCATAGTACAGTGCAATGTGATGTCCGAAATGGCTGACAAAATTAGGTAATAACACGAAATATATGGAAGGCAATATAAGGTATATGTATAGCTTGGAAATTGTGACCGTTGCTCGCTCGCTCCGCTCGCTCGTAAAAATCTAGTCCAACCTCACAACCGATCCCACACGTTCGCAAATTTGAAATATGTCGCCACCATATCGAATAATGAACGGAAGATGGATTGGTTTTAGGTTAGGCTATAGCTTTCGTGCGAGTGCAGCGAACGAGAGACGCGTAAAGGTGTGTCACAAACCATCGGTTTGGCACATACGGACATTGATATATTCGCACCAGCCCGAGGAACCGGAAGTCTTTATCCTATTGCCTTCTGACAAATGTTTACGGTTCACCAATAGTTTCACACAATTAGTACCGTTTCCTCATAGTACAGTGCAACGTGATGTCTGAAATGGCTGACAAAATTAGGTACAAGCACGAAATATATGCAAGACAATATATGGTATATGTATAGCTTGGAAATTGTGACCGTTGCTCGCTCGTTCCGCTCGCTCGTAAAAATCTAGTCCAACCCCACAACCGATCCGACACGTTCGCAAATTTGAAACATGTCGCCATCATATCGAATAATGAACGCAAGATGGATTGGTTTTAGGTTAGGCTATAGTTTTCGAGCGAGCGCCGCGAGCAAGAGACGCGTATAGGTGTGTCATAAACCAACGGTTTGGCACATACGGACATTGAAATATTCGCACCAGCCCGAGGAGCCGGAAGTATTTATCCTATTGCCTACCGACACATGTTTACAGTTTATGAATAGTTTCACATAAATAGTACTATTTCCTCATAGTACAGTGCAATGTGATGTCCGAAGTGGCTGACAAAATTAGGTAATAACACGAAATATATGGAAGGCAATATAAGGTATATGTATAGCTTGGAAATTGTGACCGTTGCTCGCTCGCTCCGCTCGCTCATAAAAATCTAGTCCAAGCCCACAACCGATCCGACACGTTCGCAAATTTGAAATATGTCGCCACCATATCGAATAATGAACGGAAGATGGATTGGTTTTAGGTTAGGCTATAGCTTTCGTGCGAGCGCAGCGAACGAGAGACGCGTAAAGGTGTGTCACAAACCATCGGTTTGGCACATACGGACATTGATATATTCGCACCAGCCCGAGGAGCCGGAAGTCTTTATCCTATTGCCTTCTGACAAATGTTTACGGTTTACCAATAGTTTCACATAATTAGTACCGTTTCCTCATAGTACAGTGCAATGTGATGTCCGAAATGGCTGACAAAATTAGGTAATAAGACGAAATATGTGGAAGGCAATATAAGGTATATGTATAGCTTGGAAATTGTGACCGTTGCTCGCTCGCTCCGCTCGCTCGTAAAAATCTAGTCCAACCTCACAACCGATCCCACACGTTCGCAAATTTGAAATATGTCGCCACCATATCGAATAATGAACGGAAGATGGATTGGTTTTAGGTTAGGCTATAGCTTTCGTGCGAGCGCAGCGAACGAGAGACGCGTGAAGGTGTGTCACAAACCATCGGTTTGGCACATACGGACATTGATATATTCGCACCAGCCCGAGGAGCCGGAAGTCTTTATCCTAATGCCTTCTGACAAATGTTTACGGTTTACCAATAGTTTCACATAATTAGTACCGTTTCCTCATAGTACAGTGCAACGTGATGTCCGAAATGGCTGACAAAATTAGGTAATAACACGATATATATGGAAGGCAATATAAGGTATATGTATAGCTTGGAAATTGTGACCGTTGCTCGCTCGCTCCGCTCGCTCGTAAAAATCTAGTCCAACCCCACAACCGATCCGACACGTTCGCAAATTTGAAATATGTCGCCATCATATCGAATAATGAACGCAAGATGGATTGGTTTTAGGTTAGGCTATAGTTTTCGAGCGAGCGCCGCGAGCGAGAGACGCGTAAAGGTGTGTCATAAACCAACGGTTTGGCACATACGGACATTGAAATATTCGCACCAGCCTGTGGAGCCGGAAGTATTTATCCTATTGCCTACCGACACATGTTTACAGTTTATGAATAGTTTCACATAAATAGTACTATTTCCTCATAGTACAGTGCAATGTGATGTCCGAAATGGCTGACAAAATTAGGTAATAACACGAAATATATGGAAGGCAATATAAGGTATATGTATAGCTTGGAAATTGTGACCGTTGCTCGCTCGCTCCGCTCGCTCGTAAAAATCTAGTCCAACCTCACAACCGATCCCACACGTTCGCAAATTTGAAATATGTCGCCACCATATCGAATAATGAAAGGAAGATGGATTGGTTTTAGGTTAGGCTATAGCTTTCGTGCGAGTGCAGCGAACGAGAGACGCGTAAAGGTGTGTCACAAACCATCGGTTTGGCACATACGGACATTGATATATTCGCACCAGCCCGAGGAACCGGAAGCCTTTATCCTATTGCCTTCTGACAAATGTTTACGGTTCACCAATAGTTTCACACAATTAGTACCGTTTCCTCATAGTACAGTGCAACGTGATGTCTGAAATGGCTGACAAAATTAGGTACAAGCACGAAATATATGCAAGACAATATATGGTATATGTATAGCTTGGAAATTGTGACCGTTGCTCGCTCGTTCCGCTCGCTCGTAAAAATCTAGTCCAACCCCACAACCGATCCGACACGTTCGCAAATTTGAAACATGTCGCCATCATATCGAATAATGAACGCAAGATGGATTGGTTTTAGGTTAGGCTATAGTTTTCGAGCGAGCGCCGCGAGCAAGAGACGCGTATAGGTGTGTCATAAACCAACGGTTTGGCACATACGGACATTGAAATATTCGCACCAGCCCGAGGAGCCGGAAGTATTTATCCTATTGCCTACCGACACATGTTTACAGTTTATGAATAGTTTCACATAAATAGTACTATTTCCTCATAGTACAGTGCAATGTGATGTCCGAAGTGGCTGACAAAATTAGGTAATAACACGAAATATATGGAAGGCAATATAAGGTATATGTATAGCTTGGAAATTGTGACCGTTGCTCGCTCGCTCCGCTCGCTCATAAAAATCTAGTCCAAGCCCACAACCGATCCGACACGTTCGCAAATTTGAAATATGTCGCCACCATATCGAATAATGAACGGAAGATGGATTGGTTTTAGGTTAGGCTATAGCTTTCGTGCGAGCGCAGCGAACGAGAGACGCGTAAAGGTGTGTCACAAACCATCGGTTTGGCACATACGGACATTGATATATTCGCACCAGCCCGAGGAGCCGGAAGTCTTTATCCTATTGCCTTCTGACAAATGTTTACGGTTTACCAATAGTTTCACATAATTAGTACCGTTTCCTCATAGTACAGTGCAATGTGATGTCCGAAATGGCTGACAAAATTAGGTAATAAGACGAAATATGTGGAAGGCAATATAAGGTATATGTATAGCTTGGAAATTGTGACCGTTGCTCGCTCGCTCCGCTCGCTCGTAAAAATCTAGTCCAACCTCACAACCGATCCCACACGTTCGCAAATTTGAAATATGTCGCCACCATATCGAATAATGAACGGAAGATGGATTGGTTTTAGGTTAGGCTATAGCTTTCGTGCGAGCGCAGCGAACGAGAGACGCGTGAAGGTGTGTCACAAACCATCGGTTTGGCACATACGGACATTGATATATTCGCACCAGCCCGAGGAGCCGGAAGTCTTTATCCTAATGCCTTCTGACAAATGTCTACGGTTTACCAATAGTTTCACATAATTAGTACCGTTTCCTCATAGTACAGTGCAACGTGATGTCCGAAATGGCTGACAAAATTAGGTACAAGCACGAAATATATGCAAGACAATATATGGTATATGTATAGCTTGGAAATTGTGACCGTTGCTCGCTCGCTCCGCTCGTTCGTAAAAATCTAGTCCAACCCCACAACCGATCCGACACGTTCGCAAATTTGAAACATGTCGCCATCATATCGAATAATGAACGCAAGATGGATTGGTTTTAGGTTAGGCTATAGTTTTCGAGCGAGCGCCGCGGGCGAGAGACGCGTATAGGTGTGTCATAAACCAACGGTTTGGCACATACGGACATTGAAATATTCGCACCAGCCCGAGGAGCCGGAAGTATTTATCCTATTGCCTACCGACACATGTTTACAGTTTATGAATAGTTTCACATAAATAGTACTATTTCCTCATAGTACAGTGCAATGTGATGTCCGAAATGGCTGACAAAATTAGGTAATAACACGAAATATATGGAAGGCAATATAAGGTATATGTATAGCTTGGAAATTGTGACCGTTGCTCGCTCGCTCCGCTCGCTCGTAAAAATCTAGTCCAACCTCACAACCGAACCCACACGTTCGCAAATTTGAAATATGTCGCCACCATATCGAATAATGAACGGAAGATGGATTGGTTTTAGGTTAGGCTATAGCTTTCGTGCGAGCGCAGCGAACGAGAGACGCGTAAAGGTGTGTCATAAACCAACGGTTTGGCACATACGGACATTGAAATATTCGCACCAGCCCGTGGAGCCGGAAGTATTTATCCTATTGCCTACCGACACATGTTTACAGTTTATGAATAGTTTCACATAAATAGTACTATTTCCTCATAGTACAGTGCAATGTGATGTCCGAAATGGCTGACAAAATTAGGTAATAACACGAAATATATGGAAGGCAATATAAGGTATATGTATAGCTTGGAAATTGTGACCGTTGCTCGCTCGCTCCGCTCGCTCGTAAAAATCTAGTCCAACCCCACAACCGATCCGACACGTTCGCAAATTTGAAACATGTCGCCATCATATCGAATAATGAACGCAAGATGGATTGGTTTTAGGTTAGGCTATAGTTTTCGAGCGAGCGCCGCGAGCAAGAGACGCGTATAGGTGTGTCATAAACCAACGGTTTGGCACATACGGACATTGAAATATTCGCACCAGCCCGAGGAGCCGGAAGTATTTATCCTATTGCCTACCGACACATGTTTACAGTTTATGAATAGTTTCACATAAATAGTACTATTTCCTCATAGTACAGTGCAATGTGATGTCCGAAGTGGCTGACAAAATTAGGTAATAACACGAAATATATGGAAGGCAATATAAGGTATATGTATAGCTTGGAAATTGTGACCGTTGCTCGCTCGCTCCGCTCGCTCATAAAAATCTAGTCCAAGCCCACAACCGATCCGACACGTTCGCAAATTTGAAATATGTCGCCACCATATCGAATAATGAACGGAAGATGGATTGGTTTTAGGTTAGGCTATAGCTTTCGTGCGAGCGCAGCGAACGAGAGACGCGTAAAGGTGTGTCACAAACCATCGGTTTGGCACATACGGACATTGATATATTCGCACCAGCCCGAGGAGCCGGAAGTCTTTATCCTATTGCCTTCTGACAAATGTTTACGGTTTTCCAATAGTTTCACATAATTAGTACCGTTTCCTCATAGTACAGTGCAACGTGATGTCCGAAATGGCTGACAAAATTAGGTACAAGCACGAAATATATGCAAGACAATATATGGTATATGTATAGCTTGGAAATTGTGACCGTTGCTCGCTCGCTCCGCTCGTTCGTAAAAATCTAGTCCAACCCCACAACCGATCCGACACGTTCGCAAATTTGAAATATGTCGCCATCATATCGAATAATGAACGCAAGATGGATTGGTTTTAGGTTAGGCTATAGTTTTCGAGCGAGCGCCGCGAGCGAGAGACGCGTAAAGGTGTGTCGTAAACCAACGGTTTGGCACATACGGACATTGAAATATTCGCACCAGCCCGTGGAGCCGGAAGTATTTATCCTATTGCCTACCGACACATGTTTACAGTTTATGAATAGTTTCACATAAATAGTACTATTTCCTCATAGTACAGTGCAATGTGATGTCCGAAATGGCTGACAAAATTAGGTAATAACACGAAATATATGGAAGGCAATATAAGGTATATGTATAGCTTGGAAATTGTGACCGTTGCTCGCTCGCTCCGCTCGCTCGTAAAAATCTAGTCCAACCTCACAACCGATCCCACACGTTCGCAAATTTGAAATATGTCGCCACCATATCGAATAATGAACGGAAGATGGATTGGTTTTAGGTTAGGCTATAGCTTTCGTGCGAGTGCAGCGAACGAGAGACGCGTAAAGGTGTGTCACAAACCATCGGTTTGGCACATACGGACATTGATATATTCGCACCAGCCCGAGGAACCGGAAGTCTTTATCCTATTGCCTTCTGACAAATGTTTACGGTTCACCAATAGTTTCACACAATTAGTACCGTTTCCTCATAGTACAGTGCAATGTGATGTCCGAAATGGCTGACAAAATTAGGTAATAAGACGAAATATGTGGAAGGCAATATAAGGTATATGTATAGCTTGGAAATTGTGACCGTTGCTCGCTCGCTCCGCTCGCTCGTAAAAATCTAGTCCAACCTCACAACCGATCCCACACGTTCGCAAATTTGAAATATGTCGCCACCATATCGAATAATGAACGGAAGATGGATTGGTTTTAGGTTAGGCTATAGCTTTCGCGCGAGCGCAGCGAACGAGAGACGCGTGAAGGTGTGTCACAAACCATCGGTTTGGCACATACGGACATTGATATATTCGCACCAGCCCGAGGAGCCGGAAGTCTTTATCCTAATGCCTTCTGACAAATGTTTACGGTTTACCAATAGCTTCACATAATTAGTACCGTTTCCTCATAGTACAGTGCAACGTGATGTCCGAAATGGCTGACAAAATTAGGTACAAGCACGAAATATATGCAAGACAATATATGGTATATGTACAGCTTGGAAATTGTGACCGTTGCTCGCTCGCTCCGCTCGTTCGTAAAAATCTAGTCCAACCCCACAACCGATCCGACACGTTCGCAAATTTGAAACATGTCGCCATCATATCGAATAATGAACGCAAGATGGATTGGTTTTAGGTTAGGCTATAGTTTTCGAGCGAGCGCCGCGGGCGAGAGACGCGTATAGGTGTGTCATAAACCAACGGTTTGGCACATACGGACATTGAAATATTCGCACCAGCCCGAGGAGCCGGAAGTATTTATCCTATTGCCTACCGACACATGTTTACAGTTTATGAATAGTTTCACATAAATAGTACTATTTCCTCATAGTACAGTGCAATGTGATGTCCGAAATGGCTGACAAAATTAGGTAATAACACGAAATATATGGAAGGCAATATAAGGTATATGTATAGCTTGGAAATTGTGACCGTTGCTCGCTCGCTCCGCTCGCTCGTAAAAATCTAGTCCAACCTCACAACCGAACCCACACGTTCGCAAATTTGAAATATGTCGCCACCATATCGAATAATGAACGGAAGATGGATTGGTTTTAGGTTAGGCTATAGCTTTCGTGCGAGCGCAGCGAACGAGAGACGCGTAAAGGTGTGTCACAAACCATCGGTTTGGCACATACGGACATTGATATATACGCACCAGCCCGAGGAGCCGGAAGTCTTTATCCTATTGCCTTCTGACAAATGTTTACGGTTTACCAATAGTTTCACATAATTAGTACCGTTTCCTCATAGTACAGTGCAATGTGATGTCCGAAATGGCTGACAAAATTAGGTAATAAGACGAAATATGTGGAAGGCAATATAAGGTATATGTATAGCTTGGAAATTGTGACCGTTGCTCGCTCGCTCCGCTCGCTCGTAAAAATCTAGTCCAACCTCACAACCGATCCCACACGTTCGCAAATTTGAAATATGTCGCCACCATATCGAATAATGAACGGAAGATGGATTGGTTTTAGGTTAGGCTATAGCTTTCGTGCGAGCGCAGCGAACGAGAGACGCGTGAAGGTGTGTCACAAACCATCGGTTTGGCACATACGGACATTGATATATTCGCACCAGCCCGAGGAGCCGGAAGTCTTTATCCTAATGCCTTCTGACAAATGTTTACGGTTTACCAATAGTTTCACATAATTAGTACCGTTTCCTCATAGTACAGTGCAACGTGATGTCCGAAATGGCTGACAAAATTAGGTAATAACACGATATATATGGAAGGCAATATAAGGTATATGTATAGCTTGGAAATTGTGACCGTTGCTCGCTCGCTCCGCTCGCTCGTAAAAATCTAGTCCAACCCCACAACCGATCCGACACGTTCGCAAATTTGAAATATGTCGCCATCATATCGAATAATGAACGCAAGATGGATTGGTTTTAGGTTAGGCTATAGTTTTCGAGCGAGCGCCGCGAGCGAGAGACGCGTAAAGGTGTGTCATAAACCAACGGTTTGGCACATACGGACATTGAAATATTCGCACCAGCCCGTGGAGCCGGAAGTATTTATCCTATTGCCTACCGACACATGTTTACAGTTTATGAATAGTTTCACATAAATAGTACTATTTCCTCATAGTACAGTGCAATGTGATGTCCGAAATGGCTGACAAAATTAGGTAATAACACGAAATATATGGAAGGCAATATAAGGTATATGTATAGCTTGGAAATTGTGACCGTTGCTCGCTCGCTCCGCTCGCTCGTAAAAATCTAGTCCAACCCCACAACCGATCCGACACGTTCGCAAATTTGAAATATGTCGCCATCATATCGAATAATGAACGCAAGATGGATTGGTTTTAGGTTAGGCTATAGCTTTCGTGCGAGCGCAGCGAACGAGAGACGCGTAAAGGTGTGTCACAAACCATCGGTTTGGCACATACGGACATTGATATATTCGCACCAGCCCGAGGAGCCGGAAGTCTTTATCCTATTGCCTTCTGACAAATGTTTACGGTTTACCAATAGTTTCACATAATTAGTACCGTTTCCTCATAGTACAGTGCAACGTGATGTCCGAAATGGCTGACAAAATTAGGTACAAGCACGAAATATATGCAAGACAATATATGGTATATGTATAGCTTGGAAATTGTGACCGTTGCTCGCTCGCTCCGCTCGCTCGTAAAAATCTAGTCCAACCCCACAACCGATCCGACACGTTCGCAAATTTGAAACATGTCGCCATCATATCGAATAATGAACGCAAGATGGATTGGTTTTAGGTTAGGCTATAGTTTTCGAGCGAGCGCCGCGAGCAAGAGACGCGTATAGGTGTGTCATAAACCAACGGTTTGGCACATACGGACATTGAAATATTCGCACCAGCCCGAGGAGCCGGAAGTATTTATCCTATTGCCTACCGACACATGTTTACAGTTTATGAATAGTTTCACATAATTAGTACTATTTCCTCATAGTACAGTGCAATGTGATGTCCGAAGTGGCTGACAAAATTAGGTAATAACACGAAATATATGGAAGGCAATATAAGGTATATGTATAGCTTGGAAATTGTGACCGTTGCTCGCTCGCTCCGCTCGCTCATAAAAATCTAGTCCAAGCCCACAACCGATCCGACACGTTCGCAATTTGAAATATGTCGCCACCATATCGAATAATGAACGGAAGATGGATTGGTTTTAGGTTAGGCTATAGCTTTCGTGCGAGCGCAGCGAACGAGAGACGCGTAAAGGTGTGTCACAAACCATCGGTTTGGCACATACGGACATTGATATATTCGCACCAGCCCGAGGAGCCGGAAGTCTTTATCCTATTGCCTTCTGACAAATGTTTACGGTTTACCAATAGTTTCACATAATTAGTACCGTTTCCTCATAGTACAGTGCAATGTGATGTCCGAAATGGCTGACAAAATTAGGTAATAAGACGAAATATGTGGAAGGCAATATAAGGTATATGTATAGCTTGGAAATTGTGACCGTTGCTCGGTCGCTCCGCTCGCTCGTAAAAATCTAGTCCAACCTCACAACCGATCCCACACGTTCGCAAATTTGAAATATGTCGCCACCATATCGAATAATGAACGGAAGATGGATTGGTTTTAGGTTAGGCTATAGCTTTCGTGCGAGCGCAGCGAACGAGAGACGCGTGAAGGTGTGTCACAAACCATCGGTTTGGCACATACGGACATTGATATATTCGCACCAGCCCGAGGAGCCGGAAGTCTTTATCCTAATGCCTTCTGACAAATGTTTACGGTTTACCAATAGTTTCACATAATTAGTACCGTTTCCTCATAGTACAGTGCAACGTGATGTCCGAAATGGCTGACGAAATTAGGTAATAACACGATATATATGGAAGGCAATATAAGGTATATGTATAGCTTGGAAATTGTGACCGTTGCTCGCTCGCTCCGCTCGCTCGTAAAAATCTAGTCCAACCCCACAACCGATCCGACACGTTCGCAAATTTGAAATATGTCGCCATCATATCGAATAATGAACGCAAGATGGATTGGTTTTAGGTTAGGCTATAGTTTTCGAGCGAGCGCCGCGAGCGAGAGACGCGTAAAGGTGTGTCATAAACCAACGGTTTGGCACATACGGACATTGAAATATTCGCACCAGCCCGTGGAGCCGGAAGTATTTATCCTATTGCCTACCGACACATGTTTACAGTTTATGAATAGTTTCACATAAATAGTACTATTTCCTCATAGTACAGTGCAATGTGATGTCCGAAATGGCTGACAAAATTAGGTAATAACACGAAATATATGGAAGGCAATATAAGGTATATGTATAGCTTGGAAATTGTGACCGTTGCTCGCTCGCTCCGCTCGCTCGTAAAAATCTAGTCCAACCTCACAACCGATCCCACACGTTCGCAAATTTGAAATATGTCGCCACCATATCGAATAATGAACGGAAGATGGATTGGTTTTAGGTTAGGCTATAGCTTTCGTGCGAGTGCAGCGAACGAGAGACGCGTAAAGGTGTGTCACAAACCATCGGTTTGGCACATACGGACATTGATATATTCGCACCAGCCCGAGGAACCGGAAGTCTTTATCCTATTGCCTTCTGACAAATGTTTACGGTTTACCAATAGTTTCACATAATTAGTACCGTTTCCTCATAGTACAGTGCAACGTGATGTCGGAAATGGCTGACAAAATTAGGTAATAACACGATATATATGGAAGGCAATATAAGGTATATGTATAGCTTGGAAATTGTGACCGTTGCTCGCTCGCTCCGCTCGCTCGTAAAAATCTAGTCCAACCCCACAACCGATCCGACACGTTCGCAAATTTGAAATATGTCGCCATCATATCGAATAATGAACGCAAGATGGATTGGTTTTAGGTTAGGCTATAGTTTTCGAGCGAGCGCCGCGAGCGAGAGACGCGTAAAGGTGTGTCTTAAACCAACGGTTTGGCACATACGGACATTGAAATATTCGCACCTGCCCGAGGAGCCGGAAGTCTTTATCCTATTGCCTTCTGACAAATGTTTACGGTTCACCAATAGTTTCACATAATTAGTACCGTTTCCTCATAGTACAGTGCAACGTGATGTACGAAATGGCTGACAAAATTAGGTACAAGCACGAAATATATGCAAGACAATATATGGTATATGTATAGCTTGGAAATTGTGACCGTTGCTCGCTCGCTCCGCTCGCTCGTAAAAATCTAGTCCAACCCCACAACCGATCCGACACGTTCGCAAATTTGAAACATGTCGCCATCATATCGAATAATGAACGCAAGATGGATTGGTTTTAGGTTAGGCTATAGTTTTCGAGCGACGCCGCGACCAAGAGACGCGTATAGGTGTGTCATAAACCAACGGTTTGGCACATACGGACATTGAAATATTCGCACCAGCCCGAGGAGCCGGAAGTATTTATCCTATTGCCTACCGACACATGTTTACAGTTTATGAATAGTTTCACATAAATAGTACTATTTCCTCATAGTACAGTGCAATGTGATGTCCGAAGTGGCTGACAAAATTAATTAATAACACGAAATATATGGAAGGCAATATAAGGTATATGTATAGCTTGGAAATTGTGACCGTTGCTCGCTCGCTCCGCTCGCTCGTAAAAATCTAGTCCAACCTCACAACCGATCCCACACGTTCGCAAATTTGAAATATGTCGCCACCATATCGAATAATGAACGGAAGATGGATTGGTTTTAGGTTAGGCTATAGCTTTCGTGCGAGCGCAGCGAACGACAGACGCGTAAAGGTGTGTCACAAACCATCGGTTTGGCACATACGGACCTTGATATATTCGCACCAGCCCGAGGAGCCGGAAGTCTTTATCCTATTGCCTTCTGACAAATGTTTACGGTTTACCAATAGTTTCACATAATTAGTACCGTTTTCTCATAGTACAGTGCAACGTGATGTCCGAAATGGCTGACAAAATTAGGTACAAGCACGAAATATATGCAAGACATTATATGGTATATGTATAGCTTGGAAATTGTGACCGTTGCTCGCTCGCTCCGCTCGCTCGTAAAAATCTAGTCCAACCTCACAACCGATCCCACACGTTCGCAAATTTGAAATATGTCGCCACCATATCGAATAATGAACGGAAGATGGATTGGTTTTAGGTTAGGCTATAGCTTTCGTGCGAGCGCAGCGAACGAGAGACGCGTAAAGGTGTGTCACAAACCATCGGTTTGGCACATACGGACATTGATATATTCGCACCAGCCCGAGGAGCCGGAAGTCTTTATCCTATTGCCTTCTGACAAATGTTTACGGTTTACCAATAGTTTCACATAATTAGTACCGTTTCCTCATAGTACAGTGCAACGTGATGTCCGAAATTGCTGACAAAATTAGGTACAAGCACGAAATATATGCAAGACAATATATGGTATATGTATAGCTTGGAAATTGTGACCGTTGCTCGCTCGCTCCGGTCGCTCGTAAAAATCTAGTCCAACCTCACAACCGATCCCACACGTTCGCAAATTTGAAATATGTCGCCACCATATCGAATAATGAACGGAAGATGGATTGGTTTTAGGTTAGGCTATAGCTTTCGTGCGAGCGCAGCGAACGAGAGACGCGTAAAGGTGTGTCACAAACCATCGGTTTGGCACATACGGACATAGATATATTCGCACCAGCCCGAGGAGCCGGAAGTCTTTATCCTATTGCCTTCTGACAAATGTTTACGGTTTACCAATAGTTTCACATAATTAGTACCGTTTCCTCATAGTACAGTGCAATGTGATGTCCGAAATGGCTGACAAAATTAGGTAATAAGACGAAATATATGGAAGGCAATATAAGGTATATGTATAGCTTGGAAATTGTGACCGTTGCTCGCTCGCTCCGCTCGCTCGTAAAAATCTAGTCCAACCTCACAACCGATCCCACACGTTCGCAAATTTGAAATATGTCGCCACCATATCGAATAATGAACGGAAGATGGATTGG
Organism: Bombus affinis; assembly: GCF_024516045.1. Classification (NCBI taxonomy): domain Eukaryota; kingdom Metazoa; phylum Arthropoda; class Insecta; order Hymenoptera; family Apidae; genus Bombus; species Bombus affinis. The sequence continues at coordinate 81,066 of NW_026108947.1, read as the reverse complement.
TTTTAGGTTAGGCTATAGCTTTCGTGCGAGCGCAGCGAACGAGAGATGCGTAAAGGTGTGTCACAAAACATCGGTTTGGCACATACTGACATTGATATATTCGCACCAGCCCGAGGAGCCGGAAGTCTTTATCCAATTGCCTTCTGACAAATGTTCACGGTTTACGAATAGTTTCACATAATTAGCACCGTTTCCTCATAGTACAGTGCAATGTGATGTCCGAAGTGGCTGACAAAATTAGGTAATAACACGACATATATGCAAGGCAATAAAAGATATATGTATAGCTTGGAAATTGTGACTGCTGCACGCCTGCTCCGCTCTCTCGTAAAAATCTGGTCCAACCTCACAACCGATCCGACACGTTCGCAAATTCGAGACATGTCGCCACCATATCAAATAAAGAACGGAAGCTGGATTGGTTTTAGGTTAGGCTATAGCATTCGCGCGAGCATGGCGAGCGAGGGACGCGGAGAGGTGTGTCACAATCCAACGGTTTGGCACATGGGGACATTGAAATATTCGCACCAGCCCGAGGAGCCGGAAGTCTTTATCCTATTGCCTTCTGACAAATGTTCACGGTTTACGAATAGTTTCACATAATTAGCACCGTTTCCTCATAGTACAGTGCAATGTGATGTCCGAAATGGCTGACAAAATTTGGTAATAACACGAAATATATGGAAGGCAATATAAGGTATATGTATAGCTTGGAAATTGTGACCGTTGCTCGCTCGCTCCGCTCGCTCGTAAAAATCTAGTCCAACCTCACAACCGATCCCACACGTTCGCAAATTTGAAATATGTCGCCACCATATCGAATAATGAACGGAAGATGGATTGGTTTTAGGTTAGGCTATAGCTTTCGTGCGAGCGCAGCGAACGAGAGACGCGTAAAGGTGTGTCACAAACCATCGGTTTGGCACATGCGGACATTGATATATTCGCACCAGCCCGAGGAGCCGGAAGTCTTTATCCTAATGCCTTCTGACAAATGTTTACGGTTTACCAATAGTTTCACATCATTAGTACCGTTTCCTCATAGTACAGTGCAACGTGATGTCCGAAATGGCTGACAAAATTAGGTACAAGCACGAGATATATGCAAGACAATATATGGTATATGTATAGCTTGGAAATTGTGACCGTTGCTCGCTCGCTCCGCTCGCTCGAAAAAATCTAGTCCAACCTCACAACCGATCCGACACGTTCGCAAATTTGAAATATGTCGCCACCATATCGAATAATGAACGGAAGATGGATTGGTTTTAGGTTAGGCTATAGCTTTCGTGCGAGCGCAGCGAACGAGAGACGCGTAAAGGTGTGTCACAAACCATCGGTTTGGCACATACGGACATTGATATATTCGCACCAGCCCGAGGAGCCGGAAGTCTTTATCCTATTGCCTTCTGACAAATGTTTACGGCTTACCAATAGTTTCACATAATTAGTACCGTTTCCTCATAGTACAGTGCAACGTGATGTCCGAAATGGCTGACAAAATTAGGTACAAGCACGAAATATATGCAAGACAATATATGGTATATGTATAGCTTGGAAATTGTGACCGTTGCTCGCTCGCTCCGCTCGCTCGAAAAAATCTAGTCCAACCTCACAACCGATCCGACACGTTCGCAAATTTGAAATATGTCGCCACCATATCGAATAATGAACGGAAGATGGATTGGTTTTAGGTTAGGCTATAGCTTTCGTGCGAGCGCAGCGAACGAGAGACGCGTAAAGGTGTGTCACAAACCATCGGTTTGGCACATACGGACATAGATATATTCGCACCAGCCCGAGGAGCCGGAAGTCTTTATCCTATTGCCTTCTGACAAATGTTTACGGTTTACTAATAGTTTCACATAATTAGTACCGCTTCCTCATAGTACAGTGCAATGTGATGTCCGAAATGGCTGACAAAATTAGGTACAAGCACGAAATATATGCAAGACAATATATGGTATATGTATAGCTTGGAAATTGTGACCGTTGCTCGCTCGCTCCGCTCGCTCGTAAAAATCTAGTCCAACCCCACAACCGATCCGACACGTTCGCAAATTTGAAATATGTCGCCATCATATCGAATAATGAACGCAAGATGGATTGGTTTTAGGTTAGGCTATAGCTTTCGTGCGAGCGCAGCGAACGAGAGACGCGTATAGATGTGTCATAAACCAACGGTTTGGCACATACGGACATTGAAATATTCGCACCAGCCCGAGGAGCCGGATGTATTTATCCTATTGCCTACCGACACATGTTTACAGTTTATGAATAGTTTTACATAAATAGTACTATTTCCTCATAGTACAGTGCAATGTGATGTCCGAAATGGCTGACAAAATTAGGTAATAACACGAAATATATGGAAGGCAATATAAGGTATATGTATAGCTTGGAAATTGTGACCGTTGCTCGCTCGCTCCGCTCGCTCGTAAAAATCTAGTCCAACCTCACAACCGATCCCACACGTTCGCAAATTTGAAATATGTCGCCACCATATCGAATAATGAACGGAAGATGGATTGGTTTTAGGTTAGGCTATAGCTTTCGTGCGAGCGCAGCGAACGAGAGACGCGTAAAGGTGTGTCACAAACCATCGGTTTGGCACATGCGGACATTGATATATTCGCACCAGCCCGAGGAGCCGGAAGTCTTTATCCTAATGCCTTCTGACAAATGTTTACGGTTTACCAATAGTTTCACATAATTAGTACCGTTTCCTCATAGTACAGTGCAACGTGATGTCCGAAATGGCTGACAAAATTAGGTACAAGCACGAAATATATGCAAGACAATATATGGTATATGTATAGCTTGAAAATTGTGACCGTTGCTCGCTCGCTCCGCTCGCACGTAAAAATCTAGTCCAACCCCACAACCGATCCGACACGTTCGCAAATTTGAAACATGTCGCCATCATATCGAATAATGAACGCAAGATGGATTGGTTTTAGGTAAGGCTATAGATTTCGAGCGAGCGCAGCGAGCGAGCGACGCGTAAATGTGTGTCACAAACCAACGGTTTGGCACATACGGACATTGAAACATTCGCACCAACACGAGGAGCCGGAAGTCTTTATCCTATTGCCTACCGACACATGTTTACAGTATATGAATAGTTTCACATAAATAGTACTATTTCCTCATAGTACAGTGCAATGTGATGTCCGAAGTGGCTGACAAAGTTAGGTAATAACACGACATATATGCAAGGCAATATAAGATGTATGTATAGGTTGGAAATTGTGATCGTTTCTCGCTCGCTCCGCTCGCTCGTAAAAATCTAGTCCAACCTCACAACCGATCCGACACGTTCGCAAATTTGAAATTTGTCGCCATCATATCGAATAATGGACGGAAGATGGATTGGTTTTAGGTTAGGCTATAGCTTTCGTGCGAGCGCAGCGAACGAGAGATGCGTAAAGGTGTGTCACAAACCATCGGTTTGGCACATGCGGACATTGATATATTCGCACCAGCTCGAGGAGCCGGAAGTCTTTATCCTAATGCCTTCTGACAAATGTTTACGGTTTACCAATAGTTTCACACAATTGGTACCGTTTCCTCATAGTACAGTGCAACGTGATGTCCGAAATGGCTGACAAAATTAGGTACAAGCACGAGATATATGCAAGACAATATATGGTATATGTATAGCTTGGAAATTGTCACCGTTGCTCGCTCGCTCCGCTCGCTCGAAAAAATCTAGTCCAACCTCACAACCGATCCGACACGTTCGCAAATTTGACATATGTCGCCACCAAATCTAATAATGAACGGAAGATGGATTGGTTTTAGGTTAGGCTATAGTTTTCGTGCGAGCGCAGCGAGCGAGAGACGCGTATAGGTGTGTCATAAACAAACGGTTTGGCACATACGGACATTGAAATATTCGCACCAGCCCGAGGAGCCGGAAGTATTTATCCTATTGCCTACCGACACATGTTTACAGTTTATGAATAGTTTCACATAAATAGTACTATTTCCACATAGTACAATGCAATGTGATGTCCGAAATGGCTGACAAAATTAGGTACAAGCACGAAATATATGCAAGGCAATAAAAGATATATGTATAGCTTGGAAATTGTGACTGCTGCACGCCTGCTCCGCTCGCTCGTAAAAATCTGGTCCAACCTCACAACCGATCCGACACGTTCGCAAATTCGAGACATGTCGCCACCATATCAAATAAAGAACGGAAGCTGGATTGGTTTTAGGTTAGGCTATAGCATTCGCGCGAGCATGGCGAGCGAGGGACGCGGAGACGTGTGTCACAATCCAACGGTTTGGCACATGGGGACATTGAAATATTCGCACCAGCCCGAGGAGCCGGAAGTCTTTATCCTATTGCCTTCTGACAAATGTTCACGGTTTACTAATAGTTTCACATAATTAGCACCGTTTCCTCATAGTACAGTGCAATGTGATGTCCGAAATGGCTGACAAAATTTGGTAATAACACGAAATATATGGAAGGCAATATAAGGTATATGTATAGCTTGGAAATTGTGACCGTTGCTCGCTCGCTCCGCTCGCTCGTAAAAATCTAGTCCAACCTGACAACCGATCCCACACGTTCGCAAATTTGAAATAAGTCGCCACCATATCGAATAATGAACGGAAGATGGATTGGTTTTAGGTTAGGCTATAGCTTTCGTGCGAGCGCAGCGAACGAGAGACGCGTAAAGGTGTGTCACAAACCATCGGTTTGGCACATGCGGACATTGATATATTCGCACCAACCCGAGGAGCCGGAAGTCTTTATCCTAATGCCTTCTGACAAATGTTTACGGTTTACCAATAGTTTCACATAATTAGTACCGTTTCCTCATAGTACAGTGCAACGTGATGTCCGAAATGGCTGACAAAATTAGGTACAAGCACGAGATATATGCAAGACAATATATGGTATATGTATAGCTTGGAAATTGTGACCGTTGCTCGCTCGCTCCGCTCGCTCGAAAAAATCTAGTCCAACCTCACAACCGATCCGACACGTTCGCAAATTTGAAATATGTCGCCACCATATCGAATAATGAACGGAAGATGGATTGGTTTTAGGTTAGGCTATAGCTTTCGTGCGAGCGCAGCGAACGAGAGACGCGTAAAGGTGTGTCACAAACCATCGGTTTGGCACATACGGACATAGATATATTCGCACCAGCCCGAGGAGCCGGAAGTCTTTATCCTATTGCCTTCTGACAAATGTTTACGGTTTACCAATAGTTTCACATAATTAGTACCGCTTCCTCATAGTACAGTGCAATGTGATGTCCGAAATGGCTGACAAAATTAGGTAATAGCACGAAATATATGGAAGGCAATATAAGGTATATGTATAGCTTGGAAATTGTGACCGTTGCTCGCTCGCTCCGCTCGCTCGTAAAAATCTAGTCCAACCTCACAACCGATCCCACACGTTCGCAAATTTGAAATATGTCGCCACCATATCGAATAATGAACGGAAGATGGATTGGTTTTAGGTTAGGCTATAGCTTTCGTGCGAGCGCAGCGAACGAGAGACGCGTAAAGGTGTGTCACAAACCATCGGTTTGGCACATACGGACACTGATATATTCGCACCAGCCCGAGGAGCCGGAAGTCTTTATCCTATTGCCTTCTGACAAATGTTTACGGTTTACCAATAGTTTCACATAATTAGTACCGTTTCCTCATAGTACAGTGCAACGTGATGTCCGAAATGGCTGACAAAATTAGGTACAAGCACGAAATATATGCAAGACAATATATGGTATATGTATAGCTTGGAAATTGTGACCGTTGCTCGCTCGCTCCGCTCGCTCGTAAAAATCTAGTCCAACCCCACAACCGATCCGACACGTTCGCAAATTTGAAATATGTCGCCATCATATCGAATAATGAACGCAAGATGGATTGGTTTTAGGTTAGGCTATAGTTTTCGAGCGAGCGCAGCGAGCGAGAGACGCGTATAGATGTGTCATAAACCAACGGTTTGGCACATAGGGACATTGAAATATTCGCACCAGCCCGAGGAGCCGGATGTATTTATCCTATTGCCTACCGACACATGTTTACAGTTTATGAATAGTTTTACATAAATAGTACTATTTCCTCATAGTACAGTGCAATGTGATGTCCGAAATGGCTGACAAAATTAGGTAATAACACGAAATATATGGAAGGCAATATAAGGTATATGTATAGCTTGGAAATTGTGACCGTTGCTCGCTCGCTCCGCTCGCTCGTAAAAATCTAGTCCAACCTCACAACCGATCCCACACGTTCGCAAATTTGAAATATGTCGCCACCATATCGAATAATGAACGGAAGATGGATTGGTTTTAGGTTAGGCTATAGCTTTCGTGCGAGCGCAGCTAACGGGAGACGCGTAAAGGTGTGTCACAAACCATCGGTTTGGCACATACGGACATTGATATATTCGCACCAGCCCGAGGAGCCGGAAGTCTTTATCCTATTGCCTTCTGACAAATGTTTACGGTTTACCAATAGTTTCACATAATTAGTACCGTTTCCTCATAGTACAGTGCAATGTGATGTCCGAAATGGCTGACAAAATTAGGTAATAACACGAAATATATGGAAGGCAATATAAGGTATATGTATAGCTTGGAAATTGTGACCGTTGCTCGCTCGCTCCGCTCGCTCGTAAAAATCTAGTCCAACCTCACAACCGATCCCACAAGTTCGCAAATTTGAAATATGTCGCCACCATATCGAATAATGAACGGAAGAGGGATTGGTTTTAGGTTAGGCTATAGCTTTCGTGCGAGCGCGGCGAGCGAGAGACGCGTAAAGGTGTGTCACAAACCAACGGTTTGGCACATACGGACATTGAAATATTCGCACCAGCCCGAGGAGCCGGAAGTATTTATCCTATTGCCTACCGACACATGTTTACAGTTTATGAATAGTTTCACATAAATAGTACTATTTCCTCATAGTACAGTGCAATGTGATGTCCGAAGTGGCTGACATAATTAGGTAATAACACGAAATATATGGAAGGCAATATAAGGTATATGTATAGCTTGGAAATTGTGACCGTTGCTCGCTCGCTCCGCTCGCTCGTAAAAATCTAGTCCAACCTCAAAACCGATCCCACACGTTCGCAAATTTGAAATATGTCGCCACCATATCGAATAATGAACGGAAGATGGATTGGTTTTAGGTTAGGCTATAGCTTTCGAGCGAGCATGGTGAGCGAGGGACGCGGAGAAGTGTGTCACAATCAAACGGTTTGGCACATGGGGACATTGATATATTCGCACCAGCCCGAGGAGCCGGAAGTCTTTATCCTATTGCCTTCTGACAAATGTTTACGGCTCACCAATAGTTTCACATAATCAGTACCGTTTCCTCATAGTACAGTGCAACGTGATGTCCGAAATGGCTGACAAAATTAGGTACAAGCAGGAAATATATGCAAGACAATATATGGTATATGTATAGCTTGGAAATTGTGACCGTTGCTCGCTCGCTCCGCTCGCTCGAAAAAATCTAGTCCAACCTCACAACCGATCCGACACGTTCGCAAATTTGAAATATGTCGCCACCATATCGAATAATGAACGGAAGATGGATTGGTTTTAGGTTAGGCTATAGCTTTCGTGCGAGCGCAGCGAACGAGAGACGCGTAAAGGTGTGTCACAAACCATCGGTTTGGCACATACGGACATAGATATATTCGCACCAGCCCGAGGAGCCGGAAGTATTTATCCTATTGCCTTCTGACAAATGTTTACGGTTTACCAATAGTTTCACATAATTAGTACCGCTTCCTCATAGTACAGTGCAATGTGATGTCCGAAATGGCTGACAAAATTAGGTAATAACACGAAATATATGGAAGGCAATATAAGGTATATGTATAGCTTGGAAATTGTGACCGTTGCTCGCTCGCTCCGCTCGCTCGTAAAAATCTAGTCCAACCTCACAACCGATCCGACACGTTCGCAAATTTGAAATATGTCGCCACCATATCGAATAATGAACGGAAGATGGATTGGTTTTAGGTTAGGCTATAGCTTTCGTGCGAGCGCAGCGAACGAGAGACGCGTAAAGGTGTGTCATAAACCATCGGTTTGGCACATACGGACATTGAAATATTCGCACCAGCCCGAGGAGCCGGAAGTATTTATCCTATTGCCTACCGACACATGTTTACAGTTTATGAATAGTTTCACATAAATGGTACTATTTCCTCATAGTACAGTGCAATGTGATGTCCGAAATGGCTGACTATATTAGGTACTAACACGAAATATATGCAAGGCAATATAAGGTATATGTATAACTTGGAAATTGTGACTGCTGCACGCTCGCTCCGCTCGCTCGTAAAAATCTGGTCCAACCTCACAACCGATGCGACACGTTCGCAAATTCGAGACATGTCGCCACCATATCAAATAATGAACGGAAGCTGGATTGGTTTTAGGTTAGGTTATAGCTTTCGAGCGAGCATGGCGAGCGAGGGACGCGGAGAGGTGTGTCACAATCAAACGGTTTGGCACATGGGGACATTGAAATATTCGCACCAGCCCGAGGAGCCGGAAGTCTTTATCCTATTGCCTTCTGACAAATGTTTACGGTTTAATAATAGTTTCACATAATTAGTACCGTTTCCTCATAGTACAGTGCAATGTGATGTCCGAAATGGCTGACAAAATTTGGTAATAACACGAAATATATGGAAGGCAATATAAGGTATATGTATAGCTTGGAAATTGTGACCGTTGCTCGCTCGCTCCGCTCGCTCGTAAAAATCTAGTCCAACCTCACATCCGATCCGACACGTTCCCAAATTTGAAATAAGTCGCCTCCATGTCGAATGACTAACGCAAGAGGGATTGTTTTTAGGTTAGGCTATAGCTTTCGTGCGAGCGCAGCGAGCGAGAGCCGCGTAAAGGCGTGTCACAAACCAACGGTTTGGCACATACGGACATTGAAATATTCGCACCAGCCCGAGGAGCCGAAAGCCTTTATCCTATTGCCTTCTGACAAATGTTTACGGTTTACCAACAGTTTCACATAATTACTACCGTTTCCTCATAGTACAGTGCAATGTGATGTCCGAAATGGCAGACAAAATTAGGTAATAACACGAAATATATGGAAGTCAATATAAGGTGTATGTATAGGTTGGAAATTGTGATCGTTGCTCGCTCGCTCCGCTCGCTCGAAAAAATCTAGTCCAAGCTCACAAGCGATCCGACACGTTCGCAAATTTGAAATATGTCGTCACCATATCCAATAACGAACGGAAGATGGATTGGTTTTAGGTTAGGCTATAGCTTTCGTGCGAGCGCGGCGAGCGAGAGACGCGTAAAGGTGTGTCACAAACCAACGGTTTGGCACATACGTACATTGAAATATTCGCACCAGCCCGTGGAGCCGGAAGTCTTTATCCCATTGCCTACTGACAAATGTTTACAGTTTATGAATAGTTTCACATAAATAGTACTATTTCCACATATAACAGTGCAATGTGATGTCCAAAATGGCTGACAAATGTAGGTAATAATAAGAAATATAAGCAAGGCAATATAAGGTATATGTATAGCTTGGAAATTGTGACCGTTACTCGCTCGCTCCGCTCGCTCGCAAAAATCTAGTCCAACCTCACAACCGATCCGTCACGTTCGCAAATTTGAAATATGTCGCCACCATATCGAAGAATGACGGAAGATGGATTGGTTTTAGGTTAGGCTATAGTTTTCGAGCGAGCGACGCGTAAAGGTGTGTCATAAACCAACGGTTTGGCACATACGGACATTGAAATATTCGCACCAGCCCGAGGAGCCGGAAGTATTTATCCTATTGCCTACCGACACATGTTTACAGTTTATGAATAGTTTCACATAAATAGTACTATTTCCTCATAGTACAGTGCAATGTGATGTCCGAAATGGCTGACAAAATTAGGTAATAACACGAAATATATGGAAGGCAATATAAGGTATATGTATAGCTTGGAAATTGTGACCGTTGCTCGCTCGCTCCGCTCGCTCGTAAAAATCTAGTCCAACCTCACAACCGATCCCACACGTTCGCAAATTTGAAATATGTCGCCACCATATCGAATAATGAACGGAAGATGGATTGGTTTTAGGTTAGGCTATAGCTTTCGTGCGAGCGCAGCTAACGGGAGACGCGTAAAGGTGTGTCACAAACCATCGGTTTGGCACATACGGACATTGATATATTCGCACCAGCCCGAGGAGCCGGAAGTCTTTATCCTATTGCCTTCTGACAAATGTTTACGGTTTACCAATAGTTTCACATAATTAGTACCGTTTCCTCATAGTACAGTGCAATGTGATGTCCGAAATGGCTGACAAAATTAGGTAATAACACGAAATATATGGAAGGCAATATAAGGTATATGTATAGCTTGGAAATTGTGACCGTTGCTCGCTCGCTCCGCTCGCTCGTAAAAATCTAGTCCAACCTCACAACCGATCCCACAAGTTCGCAAATTTGAAATATGTCGCCACCATATCGAATAATGAACGGAAGAGGGATTGGTTTTAGGTTAGGCTATAGCTTTCGTGCGAGCGCGGCGAGCGAGAGACGCGTAAAGGTGTGTCACAAACCAACGGTTTGGCACATACGGACATTGAAATATTCGCACCAGCCCGAGGAGCCGGAAGTATTTATCCTATTGCCTACCGACACATGTTTACAGTTTATGAATAGTTTCACATAAATAGTACTATTTCCTCATAGTACAGTGCAATGTGATGTCCGAAGTGGCTGACATAATTAGGTAATAACACGAAATATATGGAAGGCAATATAAGGTATATGTATAGCTTGGAAATTGTGACCGTTGCTCGCTCGCTCCGCTCGCTCGTAAAAATCTAGTCCAACCTCAAAACCGATCCCACACGTTCGCAAATTTGAAATATGTCGCCACCATATCGAATAATGAACGGAAGATGGATTGGTTTTAGGTTAGGCTATAGCTTTCGAGCGAGCATGGTGAGCGAGGGACGCGGAGAAGTGTGTCACAATCAAACGGTTTGGCACATGGGGACATTGATATATTCGCACCAGCCCGAGGAGCCGGAAGTCTTTATCCTATTGCCTTCTGACAAATGTTTACGGCTCACCAATAGTTTCACATAATCAGTACCGTTTCCTCATAGTACAGTGCAACGTGATGTCCGAAATGGCTGACAAAATTAGGTACAAGCAGGAAATATATGCAAGACAATATATGGTATATGTATAGCTTGGAAATTGTGACCGTTGCTCGCTCGCTCCGCTCGCTCGAAAAAATCTAGTCCAACCTCACAACCGATCCGACACGTTCGCAAATTTGAAATATGTCGCCACCATATCGAATAATGAACGGAAGATGGATTGGTTTTAGGTTAGGCTATAGCTTTCGTGCGAGCGCAGCGAACGAGAGACGCGTAAAGGTGTGTCACAAACCATCGGTTTGGCACATACGGACATAGATATATTCGCACCAGCCCGAGGAGCCGGAAGTATTTATCCTATTGCCTTCTGACAAATGTTTACGGTTTACCAATAGTTTCACATAATTAGTACCGCTTCCTCATAGTACAGTGCAATGTGATGTCCGAAATGGCTGACAAAATTAGGTAATAACACGAAATATATGGAAGGCAATATAAGGTATATGTATAGCTTGGAAATTGTGACCGTTGCTCGCTCGCTCCGCTCGCTCGTAAAAATCTAGTCCAACCTCACAACCGATCCGACACGTTCGCAAATTTGAAATATGTCGCCACCATATCGAATAATGAACGGAAGATGGATTGGTTTTAGGTTAGGCTATAGCTTTCGTGCGAGCGCAGCGAACGAGAGACGCGTAAAGGTGTGTCATAAACCATCGGTTTGGCACATACGGACATTGAAATATTCGCACCAGCCCGAGGAGCCGGAAGTATTTATCCTATTGCCTACCGACACATGTTTACAGTTTATGAATAGTTTCACATAAATGGTACTATTTCCTCATAGTACAGTGCAATGTGATGTCCGAAATGGCTGACTATATTAGGTACTAACACGAAATATATGCAAGGCAATATAAGGTATATGTATAACTTGGAAATTGTGACTGCTGCACGCTCGCTCCGCTCGCTCGTAAAAATCTGGTCCAACCTCACAACCGATGCGACACGTTCGCAAATTCGAGACATGTCGCCACCATATCAAATAATGAACGGAAGCTGGATTGGTTTTAGGTTAGGTTATAGCTTTCGAGCGAGCATGGCGAGCGAGGGACGCGGAGAGGTGTGTCACAATCAAACGGTTTGGCACATGGGGACATTGAAATATTCGCACCAGCCCGAGGAGCCGGAAGTCTTTATCCTATTGCCTTCTGACAAATGTTTACGGTTTAATAATAGTTTCACATAATTAGTACCGTTTCCTCATAGTACAGTGCAATGTGATGTCCGAAATGGCTGACAAAATTTGGTAATAACACGAAATATATGGAAGGCAATATAAGGTATATGTATAGCTTGGAAATTGTGACCGTTGCTCGCTCGCTCCGCTCGCTCGTAAAAATCTAGTCCAACCTCACATCCGATCCGACACGTTCCCAAATTTGAAATAAGTCGCCTCCATGTCGAATGACTAACGCAAGAGGGATTGTTTTTAGGTTAGGCTATAGCTTTCGTGCGAGCGCAGCGAGCGAGAGCCGCGTAAAGGCGTGTCACAAACCAACGGTTTGGCACATACGGACATTGAAATATTCGCACCAGCCCGAGGAGCCGAAAGCCTTTATCCTATTGCCTTCTGACAAATGTTTACGGTTTACCAACAGTTTCACATAATTACTACCGTTTCCTCATAGTACAGTGCAATGTGATGTCCGAAATGGCAGACAAAATTAGGTAATAACACGAAATATATGGAAGTCAATATAAGGTGTATGTATAGGTTGGAAATTGTGATCGTTGCTCGCTCGCTCCGCTCGCTCGAAAAAATCTAGTCCAAGCTCACAAGCGATCCGACACGTTCGCAAATTTGAAATATGTCGTCACCATATCCAATAACGAACGGAAGATGGATTGGTTTTAGGTTAGGCTATAGCTTTCGTGCGAGCGCGGCGAGCGAGAGACGCGTAAAGGTGTGTCACAAACCAACGGTTTGGCACATACGTACATTGAAATATTCGCACCAGCCCGTGGAGCCGGAAGTCTTTATCCCATTGCCTACTGACAAATGTTTACAGTTTATGAATAGTTTCACATAAATAGTACTATTTCCACATATAACAGTGCAATGTGATGTCCAAAATGGCTGACAAATGTAGGTAATAATAAGAAATATAAGCAAGGCAATATAAGGTATATGTATAGCTTGGAAATTGTGACCGTTACTCGCTCGCTCCGCTCGCTCGCAAAAATCTAGTCCAACCTCACAACCGATCCGTCACGTTCGCAAATTTGAAATATGTCGCCACCATATCGAAGAATGACGGAAGATGGATTGGTTTTAGGTTAGGCTATAGTTTTCGAGCGAGCGACGCGTAAAGGTGTGTCATAAACCAACGGTTTGGCACATACGGACATTGAAATATTCGCACCAGCCCGAGGAGCCGGAAGTATTTATCCTATTGCCTACCGACACATGTTTACAGTTTATGAATAGTTTCACATAAATAGTACTATTTCCTCATAGTACAGTGCAATGTGATGTCCGAAATGGCTGACAAAATTAGGTAATAACACGAAATATATGGAAGGCAATATAAGGTATATGTATAGCTTGGAAATTGTGACCGTTGCTCGCTCGCTCCGCTCGCTCGTAAAAATCTAGTCCAACCTCACAACCGATCCCACACGTTCGCAAATTTGAAATATGTCGCCACCATATCGAATAATGAACGCAAGATGGATTGGTTTTAGGTTAGGCTATAGTCTTCGAGCGAGCGCAGCGAGCGAGCGACGCGTAAATGTGTGTCACATACCAACGGTTTGGCACATACGGACATTGAAACATTCGCACCAGCCCGAGGAGCCGGAAGTATTTATCCTATTGCCTACTGACAAATGTTTACAGTTTATGAATAGTTTCACATAAATAGTACTATTTCCACATATAACAGTGCAATGTGATGTCCGAAATGGCAGACAAAATTAGGTACTAGCACGAATACTATGCAAGGCAATATATGGTATATGTATAGCTTGGAAATTGTGACCGTTTCTCGCTCGCTCCGCTCGCTCGCAAAAATCTAGTCCAACCTCACAACCGATCCGTCTCGTTCGCAAATTTGAAATATGTCGCCACCATATCGAAGAATGACGGAAGATGGATTGGTTTTAGGTTGGGCTATAGTTTTCGAGCGAGCGCAGCGAGCGAGCGACGCGTAAATGTGTGTCTCAAACCAACGGTTTGGCACATACGGACATAGATATATTCGCACCAGCCCGAGGAGCCGGAAGTATTTATCCAATTGCCTACCGACACATGTTTACAGTTTATGAATAGTTTCACATAAATAGTACAATTTCCTCATAGTACAGTGCAATGTGATGTCCGAAATGGCTGACAAAATTAGGTAATAACACGAAATATATGGAAGGCAATATAAGGTATATGTATAGCTTGGAAATTGCGACCGTTGCTCGCTCGCTCCGTTCGCTCGTAAAAATCTAGTCCAACCTCACAACCGATCCCACACGTTCGCAAATTTGAAATATGTCGCCACCATATCGAATAATGAACGGAAGATGGATTGGTTTTAGGTTAGGCTATAGCTTTCGTGCGAGCGCAGCGAACGAGAGATGCGTAAAGGTGTGTCACAAACCATCGGTTTGGCACATACGGACATTGATATATTCGCACCAGCCCGAGGAGCCGGAAGTCTTTATCCTATTGCCTTCTGACAAATGTTTACGGTTTACCAATAGTTTCACATAATTAGTACCGTTTCCTCATAGTACAGTGCAACGTGATGTCCGAAATGGCTGACAAAATTAGGTACAAGCACGAAATATATGCAAGACAATATATGGTATATGTATAGCTTGGAAATTGTGACCGTTGCTCGCTCGCTCCGCTCGCTCGTAAAAATCTAGTCCAACCTCACAACCGATCCGACACGTTCGCAAATTTGAAATATGTCGCCACCATATCCAATAATGAACGGAAGAGGGATTGGTTTTAGGTTAGGCTATAGCTTTCGTGCGAGCGCGGCGAGCGAGAGACGCGTAAAGGTGTGTCACAAACCAACGGTTTGGCACATACGGACATTGAAATATTCGCACCAGCCCGAGGAGCCGGAAGTATTTATCCTATTGCCTACCGACACATGTTTACAGTTTATGAATAGTTTCACATAAATAGTACTATTTCCTCATAGTACAGTGCAATGTGATGTCCGAAGTGGCTGACAAAATTAGGTAATAACACGAAATATATGGAAGGCAATATAAGGTATATGTATAGCTTGGAAATTGTGACCGTTGCTCGCTCGCTCCGCTCGCTCGTAAAAATCTAGTCCAACCTCACAACCGATCCCACACGTTCGCAAATTTGAAATATGTCGCCACCATATCGAATAATGAACGGAAGATGGATTGGTTTTAGGTTAGGCTATAGCTTTCGAGCGAGCATGGCGAGCGAGGGACGCGGAGAGGTGTGTCACAATCAAACGGTTTGGCACATGGGGACATTGAAATATTCGCACCAGCCCGAGGAGCCGGAAGTCTTTATCCTAATGCCTTCTGACAAATGTTTACGGTTTACCAATAGTTTCACATAATTAGTACCGTTTCCTCATAGTACAGTGCAACGTGATGTCCGAAATGGCTGACAAAATTAGGTACAAGCACGAGATATATGCAAGACAATATATGGTATATGTATAGCTTGGAAATTATGACCGTTGCTCGCTCGCTCCGCTCGCTCGAAAAAATCTAGTCCAACCTCACAACCGATCCGACACGTTCGCAAATTTGAAATATGTCGCCACCATATCGAATAATGAACGGAAGATGGATTGGTTTCAGGTTAGGCTATAGCTTTCGTGCGAGAGCAGCGAACGAGAGACGCGTAAAGGTGTGTCACAAACCATCGGTTTGGCACATACGGACATTGATATATTCGCACCAGCCCGAGGAGCCGGAAGTCATTATCCTATTGCCTTCTGACAAATGTTTACGGTTTACCAATAGTTTCACATAATTAGTACCGCTTCCTCATAGTACAGTGCAATGTGATGTCCGAAATGGCTGACAAAATTAGGTAATAACACGAAATATATGGAAGGCAATATAAGGTATATGTATAGCTTGGAAATTGTGACCGTTGCTCGCTCAGTCCGCTCGCTCTTAAAAATCTAGTCCAACCTCACAACCGATCCCACACGTTCGCAAATTTGAAATATGTCGCCACCATATCGAATAATGAACGGAAGATGGATTGGTTTTAGGTTAGGCTATAGCTTTCGTGCGAGCGCAGCGAACGAGAGACGCGTAAAGGTGTGTCACAAACCATCGGTTTGGCACATACGGACATTGAAATATTCGCACCAGCCCGAGGAGCCGGAAGTATTTATCCTATTGCCTACCGACACATGTTTACAGTTTATGAATAGTTTCACATAAATAGTACTATTTCCTCATAGTACAGTGCAATGTGATGTCCGAAATGGCTGACTATATTAGGTACTAACACGAAATATATGCAAGGCAATATAAGGTATATGTATAACTTGGAAATTGTGACTGCTGCACGCTCGCTCCGCTCGCTCGTAATAATCTGGTCCAACCTCACAACCGATGCGACACGTTCGCAAATTCGAGACATGTCGCCACCATATCAAATAATGAACGGAAGCTGGATTGGTTTTAGGTTAGGCTATAGCTTTCGAGCGAGCATGGCGAGCGAGGGACGCGGAGAGGTGTGTCACAATCAAACGGTTTGGCACATGGGGACATTGAAATATTCGCACCAGCCCGAGGAGCCGGAAGTCTTTATCCTATTGCCTTCTGACAAATGTTTACGGTTTAATAATAGTTTCACATAATTAGTACCGTTTCCTCATAGTACAGTGCAATGTGATGTCCGAAATGGCTGACAAAATTTGGTAATAACACGAAATATATGGAAGGCAATATAAGCTATATGTATAGCTTGGAAATTGTGACCGTTGCTCGCTCGCTCCGCTCGCTCGTAAAAATCTAGTCCAACCTCACATCCGATCCGACACGTTCCCAAATTTGAAATAAGTCGCCTCCATGTCGAATGACTAACGCAAGAGGGATTGTTTTTAGGTTAGGCTATAGCTTTCGTGCGAGCGCAGCGAGCGAGAGCCGCGTAAAGGCGTGTCACAAACCAACGGTTTGGCACATACGGACATTGAAATATTCGCACCAGCCCGAGGAGCCGAAAGCCTTTATCCTATTGCCTTCTGACAAATGTTTACGGTTTACCAACAGTTTCACATAATTAGTACCGTTTCCTCATAGTACAGTGCAATGTGATGTCCGAAATGGCAGACAAAATTAGGTAATAACACGAAATATATGGAAGTCAATATAAGGTGTATGTATAGGTTGGAAATTGTGATCGTTGCTCGCTCGCTCCGCTCGCTCGAAAAAATCTAGTCCAAGCTCACAAGCGATCCGACACGTTCGCAAATTTGAAATATGTCGTCACCATATCCAATAACGAACGGAAGATGGATTGGTTTTAGGTTAGGCTATAGCTTTCGTGCGAGCGCGGCGAGCGAGAGACGCGTAAAGGTGTGTCACAAACCAACGGTTTGGCACATACGTACATTGAAATATTCGCACCAGCCCGTGGAGCCGGAAGTCTTTATCCCATTGCCTACTGACAAATGTTTACAGTTTATGAATAGTTTCACATAAATAGTACTATTTCCACATATAACAGTGCAATGTGATGTCCAAAATGGCTGACAAATGTAGGTAATAATAAGAAATATAAGCAAGGCAATATAAGGTATATGTATAGCTTGGAAATTGTGACCGTTACTCGCTCGCTCCGCTCGCTCGCAAAAATCTAGTCCAACCTCACAACCGATCCGTCACGTTCGCAAATTTGAAATATGTCGCCACCATATCGAAGAATGACGGAAGATGGATTGGTTTTAGGTTAGGCTATAGTTTTCGAGCGAGCGACGCGTAAAGGTGTGTCATAAACCAACGGTTTGGCACATACGGACATTGAAATATTCGCACCAGCCCGAGGAGCCGGAAGTATTTATCCTATTGCCTACCGACACATGTTTACAGTTTATGAATAGTTTCACATAAATAGTACTATTTCCTCATATTACAGTGCAATGTGATGTCCGAAATGGCTGACAAAATTAGGTAATAACACGAAATATATGGAAGGCAATATAAGGTATATGTATAGCTTGGAAATTGTGACCGTTGCTCGCTCGCTCCGCTCGCTCGTAAAAATCTAGTCCAACCTCACAACCGATCCCACACGTTCGCAAATTTGAAATATGTCGCCACCATATCGAATAATGAACGCAAGATGGATTGGTTTTAGGTTAGGCTATAGTCTTCGAGCGAGCGCAGCGAGCGAGCGACGCGTAAATGTGTGTCACATACCAACGGTTTGGCACATACGGACATTGAAACATTCGCACCAGCCCGAGGAGCCGGAAGTATTTATCCTATTGCCTACTGACAAATGTTTACAGTTTATGAATAGTTTCACATAAATAGTACTATTTCCACATATAACAGTGCAATGTGATGTCCGAAATAGCAGACAAAATTAGGTACTAGCACGAATACTATGCAAGGCAATATATGGTATATGTATAGCTTGGAAATTGTGACCGTTTCTCGCTCGCTCCGCTCGCTCGCAAAAATCTAGTCCAACCTCACAACCGATCCGTCTCGTTCGCAAATTTGAAATATGTCGCCACCATATCGAAGAATGACGGAAGATGGATTGGTTTTAGGTTGGGCTATAGTTTTCGAGCGAGCGCAGCGAGCGAGCGACGCGTAAATGTGTGTCTCAAACCAACGGTTTGGCACATACGGACATAGATATATTCGCACCAGCCCGAGGAGCCGGAAGTATTTATCCAATTGCCTACCGACACATGTTTACAGTTTATGAATAGTTTCACATAAATAGTACAATTTCCTCATAGTACAGTGCAACGTGATGTCCGAAATGGCTGACAAAATTAGGTACAAGCACGAAATATATGCAAGACAATATATGGTATATGTATAGCTTGGAAATTGTGACCGTTGCTCGCTCGCTCCGCTCGCTCGTAAAAATCTAGTCCAACCTCACAACCGATCCGACACGTTCGCAAATTTGAAATATGTCGCCACCATATCCAATAATGAACGGAAGAGGGATTGGTTTTAGGTTAGGCTATAGCTTTCGTGCGAGCGCGGCGAGCGAGAGACGCGTAAAGGTGTGTCACAAACCAACGGTTTGGCACATACGGACATTGAAATATTCGCACCAGCCCGAGGAGCCGGAAGTATTTATCCTATTGCCTACCGACACATGTTTACAGTTTATGAATAGTTTCACATAAATAGTACTATTTCCTCATAGTACAGTGCAATGTGATGTCCGAAGTGGCTGACAAAATTAGGTAATAACACGAAATATATGGAAGGCAATATAAGGTATATGTATAGCTTGGAAATTGTGACCGTTGCTCGCTCGCTCCGCTCGCTCGTAAAAATCTAGTCCAACCTCACAACCGATCCCACACGTTCGCAAATTTGAAATATGTCGCCACCATATCGAATAATGAACGGAAGATGGATTGGTTTTAGGTTAGGCTATAGCTTTCGAGCGAGCATGGCGAGCGAGGGACGCGGAGAGGTGTGTCACAATCAAACGGTTTGGCACATGGGGACATTGAAATATTCGCACCAGCCCGAGGAGCCGGAAGTCTTTATCCTAATGCCTTCTGACAAATGTTTACGGTTTACCAATAGTTTCACATAATTAGTACCGTTTCCTCATAGTACAGTGCAACGTGATGTCCGAAATGGCTGACAAAATTAGGTACAAGCACGAGATATATGCAAGACAATATATGGTATATGTATAGCTTGGAAATTATGACCGTTGCTCGCTCGCTCCGCTCGCTCGAAAAAATCTAGTCCAACCTCACAACCGATCCGACACGTTCGCAAATTTGAAATATGTCGCCACCATATCGAATAATGAACGGAAGATGGATTGGTTTTAGGTTAGGCTATAGCTTTCGTGCGAGAGCAGCGAACGAGAGACGCGTAAAGGTGTGTCACAAACCATCGGTTTGGCACATACGGACATTGATATATTCGCACCAGCCCGAGGAGCCGGAAGTCATTATCCTATTGCCTTCTGACAAATGTTTACGGTTTACCAATAGTTTCACATAATTAGTACCGCTTCCTCATAGTACAGTGCAATGTGATGTCCGAAATGGCTGACAAAATTAGGTAATAACACGAAATATATGGAAGGCAATATAAGGTATATGTATAGCTTGGAAATTGTGACCGTTGCTCGCTCAGTCCGCTCGCTCTTAAAAATCTAGTCCAACCTCACAACCGATCCCACACGTTCGCAAATTTGAAATATGTCGCCACCATATCGAATAATGAACGGAAGATGGATTGGTTTTAGGTTAGGCTATAGCTTTCGTGCGAGCGCAGCGAACGAGAGACGCGTAAAGGTGTGTCACAAACCATCGGTTTGGCACATACGGACATTGAAATATTCGCACCAGCCCGAGGAGCCGGAAGTATTTATCCTATTGCCTACCGACACATGTTTACAGTTTATGAATAGTTTCACATAAATAGTACTATTTCCTCATAGTACAGTGCAATGTGATGTCCGAAATGGCTGACTATATTAGGTACTAACACGAAATATATGCAAGGCAATATAAGGTATATGTATAACTTGGAAATTGTGACTGCTGCACGCTCGCTCCGCTCGCTCGTAATAATCTGGTCCAACCTCACAACCGATGCGACACGTTCGCAAATTCGAGACATGTCGCCACCATATCAAATAATGAACGGAAGCTGGATTGGTTTTAGGTTAGGCTATAGCTTTCGAGCGAGCATGGCGAGCGAGGGACGCGGAGAGGTGTGTCACAATCAAACGGTTTGGCACATGGGGACATTGAAATATTCGCACCAGCCCGAGGAGCCGGAAGTCTTTATCCTATTGCCTTCTGACAAATGTTTACGGTTTAATAATAGTTTCACATAATTAGTACCGTTTCCTCATAGTACAGTGCAATGTGATGTCCGAAATGGCTGACAAAATTTGGTAATAACACGAAATATATGGAAGGCAATATAAGGTATATGTATAGCTTGGAAATTGTGACCGTTGCTCGCTCGCTCCGCTCGCTCGTAAAAATCTAGTCCAACCTCACATCCGATCCGACACGTTCCCAAATTTGAAATAAGTCGCCTCCATGTCGAATGACTAACGCAAGAGGGATTGTTTTTAGGTTAGGCTATAGCTTTCGTGCGAGCGCAGCGAGCGAGAGCCGCGTAAAGGTGTGTCACAAACCAACGGTTTGGCACATACGGACATTGAAATATTCGCACCAGCCCGAGGAGCCGGAAGTATTTATCCTATTGCCTACCGACACATGTTTACAGTTTATGAATAGTTTCACATAAATAGTACTATTTCCTCATAGTACAGTGCAATGTGATGTCCGAAATGGCTGACAAAATTAGGTAATAACACGAAATATATGGAAGGCAATATAAGGTATATGTATAGCTTGGAAATTGTGACCGTTGCTCGCTCGCTCCGCTCGCTCGTAAAAATCTAGTCCAACCTCACAACCGATCCCACACGTTCGCAAATTTGAAATATGTCGCCACCATATCGAATAATGAACGCAAGATGGATTGGTTTTAGGTTAGGCTATAGTCTTCGAGCGAGCGCAGCGAGCGAGCGACGCGTAAATGTGTGTCACATACCAACGGTTTGGCACATACGGACATTGAAACATTCGCACCAGCCCGAGGAGCCGGAAGTATTTATCCTATTGCCTACTGACAAATGTTTACAGTTTATGAATAGTTTCACATAAGTAGTACTATTTCCACATATAACAGTGCAATGTGATGTCCGAAATGGCAGACAAAATTAGGTACTAGCACGAATACTATGCAAGGCAATATATGGTATATGTATAGCTTGGAAATTGTGACCGTTTCTCGCTCGCTCCGCTCGCTCGCAAAAATCTAGTCCAACCTCACAACCGATCCGTCTCGTTCGCAAATTTGAAATATGTCGCCACCATATCGAAGAATGACGGAAGATGGATTGGTTTTAGGTTGGGCTATAGTTTTCGAGCGAGCGCAGCGAGCGAGCGACGCGTAAATGTGTGTCTCAAACCAACGGTTTGGCACATACGGACATTGAAATATTCGCACCAGCCCGAGGAGCCGGAAGTATTTATCCTATTGCCTACCGACACATGTTTACAGTATATGAATAGTTTCACATAAATAGTATTTCCACATATAACAGTGCAATGTGATGTCCGAAATGGCTGGCAAAAGTAGGTAATAACACGAAATATAAGCAAGGCAATATAAGGTATATGTATAGCTTGGAAATTGTGACCGTTGCACGCTCGCTCCGCTCGCTCGTAAAAATTTGGTCCATCCTCACAACCGATCCCACACGTTCGCAAATTCGAAACATGTCGCCACCATATCGAATAATGAACGGAAGATGGATTGGTTTTAGGTTAGGCTATAGCTTTCGTGCGAGCGCAGCGAGCGAGAGACGCGAAAAGGTGTGTCACAATCCAACGGTTTGGCACATACGGACATAGATATATTCGCACCAGCCCGAGGAGCCGGAAGTATTTATCCAATTGCCTACCGACACATGTTTACAGTTTATGAATAGTTTCACATAAATAGTACAATTTCCTCATAGTACAGTGCAATGTGATGTCCGAAATGGCTGACAAAATTAGGTAATAACACGAAATATATGGAAGGCAATATAAGGTATATGTATAGCTTGGAAATTGTGACCGTTGCTCGCTCGCTCCGTTCGCTCGTAAAAATCTAGTCCAACCTCACAACCGATCCCACACGTTCGCAAATTTGAAATATGTCGCCACCATATCGAATAATGAACGGAAGATGGATTGGTTTTAGGTTAGGCTATAGCTTTCGTGCGAGCGCAGCGAACGAGAGATGCGTAAAGGTGTGTCACGAACCATCGGTTTGGCACATACGGACATTGATATATTCGCACCAGCCCGAGGAGCCGGAAGTCTTTATCCTATTGCCTTCTGACAAATGTTTACGGTTTACCAATAGTTTCACATAATTAGTACCGTTTCCTCATAGTACAGTGCAACGTGATGTCCGAAATGGCTGACAAAATTAGGTACAAGCACGAAATATATGCAACACAATATATGGTATATGTATAGCTTGGAAATTGTGACCGTTGCTCGCTCGCTCCGCTCGCTCGTAAAAATCTAGTCCAACCTCACAACCGATCCGACACGTTCGCAAATTTGAAATATGTCGCCACCATATCCAATAATGAACGGAAGAGGGATTGGTTTTAGGTTAGGCTATAGCTTTCGTGCGAGCGCGGCGAGCGAGAGACGCGTAAAGGTGTGTCACAAACCAACGGTTTGGCACATACGGACATTGAAATATTCGCACCAGCCCGAGGAGCCGGAAGTATTTATCCTATTGCCTACCGACACATGTTTACAGTTTATGAATAGTTTCACATAAATAGTACTTTTTCCTCATAGTACAGTGCAATGTGATGTCCGAAGTGGCTGACAAAATTAGGTAATAACACGAAATATATGGAAGGCAATATAAGGTATATGTATAGCTTGGAAATTGTGACCGTTGCTCGCTCGCTCCGCTCGCTCGTAAAAATCTAGTCCAACCTCACAACCGATCCCACACGTTCGCAAATTTGAAATATGTCGCCACCATATCGAATAATGAAACGGAAGATGGATTGGTTTTAGGTTAGGCTATAGCTTTCGAGCGAGCATGGCGAGCGAGGGACGCGGAGAGGTGTGTCACAATCAAACGGTTTGGCACATGGGGACATTGAAATATTCGCACCAGCCCGAGGAGCCGGAAGTCTTTATCCTAATGCCTTCTGACAAATGTTTACGGTTTACCAATAGTTTCACATAATTAGTACCGTTTCCTCATAGTACAGTGCAACGTGATGTCCGAAATGGCTGACAAAATTAGGTACAAGCACGAGATATATGCAAGACAATATATGGTATATGTATAGCTTGGAAATTATGACCGTTGCTCGCTCGCTCCGCTCGCTCGAAAAAATCTAGTCCAAACTCACAACCGATCCGACACGTTCGCAAATTTGAAATATGTCGCCACCATATCGAATAATGAACGGAAGATGGATTGGTTTTAGGTTAGGCTATAGCTTTCGTGCGAGAGCAGCGAACGAGAGACGCGTAAAGGTGTGTCACAAACCATCGGTTTGGCACATACGGACATTGATATATTCGCACCAGCCCGAGGAGCCGGAAGTCTTTATCCTATTGCCTTCTGACAAATGTTTACGGTTTACCAATAGTTTCACATAATTAGTACCGCTTCCTCATAGTACAGTGCAATGTGATGTCCGAAATGGCTGACAAAATTAGGTAATAACACGAAATATATGGAAGGCAATATAAGGTATATGTATAGCTTGGAAATTGTGACCGTTGCTCGCTCAGTCCGCTCGCTCTTAAAAATCTAGTCCAACCTCACAACCGATCCCACACGTTCGCAAATTTGAAATATGTCGCCACCATATCGAATAATGAACGGAAGATGGATTGGTTTTAGGTTAGGCTATAGCTTTCGTGCGAGCGCAGCGAACGAGAGACGCGTAAAGGTGTGTCACAAACCATCGGTTTGGCACATACGGACATTGAAATATTCGCACCAGCCCGAGGAGCCGGAAGTATTTATCCTATTGCCTACCGACACATGTTTACAGTTTATGAATAGTTTCACATAAATAGTACTATTTCCTCATAGTACAGTGCAATGTGATGTCCGAAATGGCTGACTATATTAGGTACTAACACGAAATATATGCAAGGCAATATAAGGTATATGTATAACTTGGAAATTGTGACTGCTGCACGCTCGCTCCGCTCGCTCGTAAAAATCTGGTCCAACCTCACAACCGATGCGACACGTTCGCAAATTCGAGACATGTCGCCACCATATCAAATAATGAACGGAAGCTGGATTGGTTTTAGGTTAGGCTAATAGCTTTCGAGCGAGCATGGCGAGCGAGGGACGCGGAGAGGTGTGTCACAATCAAACGGTTTGGCACATGGGGACATTGAAATATTCGCACCAGCCGAGGAGCCGGAAGTCTTTATCCTATTGCCTTCTGACAAATGTTTACGGTTTAATAATAGTTTCCACATAATTAGTACCGTTTCCTCATAGTACAGTGCAATGTGATGTCCGAAATGGCTGACAAAATTTGGTAATAACACGAAATATATGAAGGCAATATAAGGTATATGTATAGCTTGGAAATTGTGACCGTTGCTCGCCCGCTCCCGCTCGCTCGTAAAATCTAGTCCAACCTCACATCCGATCCGACACGTTCCCAAATTTGAAATAAGTCGCCTCCATGTCGAATGACTAACGCAAGAGGGATTGTTTTTAGGTTAGGCTATAGCTTTCGTGCGAGCGCAGCGAGCGAGAGCCGCGTAAAGGTGTGTCACAAACCAACGGTTTGGCACATACGGACATTGAAATATTCGCACCAGCCCGAGGAGCCGAAAGTCTTTATCCTATTGCCTTCTGACAAATGTTTACGGTTTACCAACAGTTTCACATAATTAATACCGTTTCCTCATAGTACAGTGCAATGTGATGTCCGAAATGGCAGACAAAATTAGGTAATAACACGAAATATATGGAAGTCAATATAAGGTGTATGTATAGATTGGAAATTGTGATCGTTGCTCGCTCGCTCCGCTCGCTCGAAAAAATCTAGTCCAAGCTCACAAGCGATCCGACACGTTCGCAAATTTGAAATATGTCGCCACCATATCGAAGAATGACGGAAGATGGATTGGTTTTAGGTTAGGCTATAGTTTTCGAGCGAGCGACGCGTAAATGTGTGTCATAAACCAACGGTTTGGCACATGCGGACATTGAAATATTCGCACCAGCCCGAGGAGCCGGAAGTATTTATCCTATTGCCTACCGACACATGTTTACAGTTTATGAATAGTTTCACATAAATAGTACTATTTCCTCATAGTACAGTGCAATGTGATGTCCGAAATGGCTGACAAAATTAGGTATAACGCGAAATATATGGAAGGCAATATATGGTATATGTATAGCTTGGAAATTGTGACCGTTGCTCGCTCGCTCCGCTCGCTCGTAAAAATCTAGTCCAACCTCACAACCGATCCCACACGTTCGCAAATTTGAAATATGTCGCCACCCATATTGAATAATGAACGCAAGATGGATTGGTTTTAGGTTAGGCTATAGTCTTCGAGCGAGCGCAGCGAGCGAGCGACGCGTGTAGGTGTGTCATAAACCAACGGTTTGGCACATACGGACATTGAAATATTCGCACCAGCCCGAGGAGCCGGAAGTATTTATCCTATTGCCTACCGACACATGTTTACAGTTTACGAATAGTTTCACATAAATAGTACTATTTCCTCATAGTACAGTGCAACGTGATGTCCGAAATGGCTGGCAAAAGTAGGTAATAACGCGAAATATAAGCAAGGCAATATAAGGTATATGTATAGCTTGGAAATTGTGACCGTTTCCTCGCTCGCTCCGCTCACTCGCAAAAATCTAGTCCAACCTCACAACCCGATCCGTCTCGTTCGCAAATTTGAAATATGTCGCCACCATATCGAAGAATGACGGAAGATGGATTGGTTTTAGGTTGGGCTATAGTTTTCGAGCGAGCGCAGCGAGCGAGCGACGCGTAAATGTGTGTCTCAAACCAACGGTTTGGCACATACGGACATTGAAATATTCGCACCAGCCCGAGGAGCCGGAAGTATTTATCCTATTGCCTACCGACACATGTTTACAGTATATGAATAGTTTCACATAAATAGTATTTCCACATATAACAGTGCAATGTGATGTCCGAAATGGCTGGCAAAAGTAGGTAATAACACGAAATATAAGCAAGGCAATATAAGGTATATGTATAGCTTGGAAATTGTGACCGTTGCACGCTCGCTCCGCCCGCTCGTAAAAATTTGGTCCATCCTCACAACCGATCCCACACGTTCGCAAATTCGAAACATGTCGCCACCATATCGAATAATGAACGGAAGATGGATTGGTTTTAGGTTAGGCTATAGCTTTCGTGCGAGCGGCAGCGAGCGAGAGACGCGAAAAGGTGTGTCACAATCCAACGGTTTGGCACATACGGACATAGATATATTCGCACCAGCCCGAGGAGCCGGAAGTATTTATCCAATTGCCTACCGACACATGTTTACAGTTTATGAATAGTTTCACATAAATAGTACAATTTCCTCATAGTACAGTGCAATGTGATGTCCGAAATGGCTGACAAAATTAGGTAATAACACGAAATATATGGAAGGCAATATAAGGTATATGTATAGCTTGGAAATTGTGACCGTTGCTCGCTCGCTCCGTTCGCTCGTAAAAATCTAGTCCAACCTCACAACCGATCCCACACGTTCGCAAATTTGAAATATGTCGCCACCATATCGAATAATGAACGGAAGATGGATTGGTTTTAGGTTAGGCTATAGCTTTCGTGCGAGCGCAGCGAACGAGGGGATGCGTAAAGGTGTGTCACAAACCATCGGTTTGGCACATACGGACATTGATATATTCGCACCAGCCCGAGGAGCCGGAAGTCTTTATCCTATTGCCTTCTGACAAATGTTTACGGTTTACCAATAGTTTCACATAATTAGTACAGTTTCCTCATAGTACAGTGCAACGTGATGTCCGAAATGGCTGACAAAATTAGGTACAAGCACGAAATATATGCAAGACAATATATGGTATATGTATAGCTTGGAAATTGTGACCGTTGCTCGCTCGCTCCGCTCGCTCGTAAAAATCTAGTCCAACCTCACAACCGATCCGACACGTTCGCAAATTTGAAATATGTCGCCACCATATCCAATAATGAACGGAAGAGGGATTGGTTTTAGGTTAGGCTATAGCTTTCGTGCGAGCGCGGCGAGCGAGAGACGCGTAAAGGTGTGTCACAAACCAACGGTTTGGCACATACGGACATTGAAATTTTCGCACCAGCCCGAGGAGCCGGAAGTCTTTATCCTATTGCCTTCTGACAAATGTTTACGGTTTAATAATAGTTTCACATAATTAGTACCGTTTCCTCATAGTACAGTGCAATGCGATGTCCGAAATGGCTGACAAAATTTGGTAATAACACGAAATATATGGAAGGCAATATAAGGTATATGTATAGCTTGGAAATTGTGACCGTTGCTCGCTCGCTCCGCTCGCTCGTAAAAATCTAGTCCAACCTCACATCCGATCCGACACGTTCCCAAATTTGAAATAAGTCGCCTCCATGTCGAATGACTAACGCAAGAGGGATTGTTTTTAGGTTAGGCTATAGTTTTCGAGCGAGCGACGCGTAAAGGTGTGTCATAAACCAACGGTTTGGCACATACGGACATTGAAATATTCGCACCAGCCCCGAGGAGCCGGAAGTATTTATCCTATTGCCTACCGACACATGTTTACAGTTTATGAATAGTTTCACATAAATAGTACTATTTTCCTCATAGTACAGTGCAATGTGATGTCCGAAATGGCTGACAAAATTAGGTAATAACACGAAATATATGGAAGGCAATATAGGTATATGTATAGCTTGGAAATTGTGACCGTTGCTCGCTCGCTCCGCTCGCTCGTAAAAATCTAGTCCAACCTCACAACCGATCCCACACGTTCGCAAATTTGAAATATGTCGCCACCATATCGAATAATGAACGCAAGATGGATTGGTTTTAGGTTAGGCTATAGTCTTCGAGCGAGCGCAGCGAGCGAGCGACGCGTAAATGTGTGTCACATACCAACGGTTTGGCACATACGGACATTGAAATATTCGCACCAGCCCGTGGAGCCGGAAGTCTTTATCCTATTGCCTACTGACAAATGTTTACAGTTTATGAATAGTTTCACATAAATAGTACTATTTTCCACATATAACAGTGCAATGTGATGTCCAAAATGGCTGACAAATGTAGGTAATATAAGAAATATAAGCAAGGCAATATAAGGTATATGTATAGCTTGGAAATTGTGACCGTTACTCGCTCGCCTCCGCTCGCTCGCAAAAATCTAGTCCAACCTCACAACCGATCCGTCACGTTCGCAAATTTGAAATATGTCGCCACCATATCGAAGAATGACGGAAGATGGATTGGTTTTAGGTTAGGCTATAGTTTTCGAGCGAGCGACGCGTAAAGGTGTGTCATAAACCAACGGTTTGGCACATACGGACATTGATATATTCGCACCAGCCCGAGGAGCCGGAAGTCTTTATCCTATTGCCTTCTGACAAATGTTTACGGTTTACCAATAGTTTCACATAATTAGTACCGTTTCCTCATAGTACAGTGCAACGTGATGTCCGAAATGGCTGACAAAATTAGGTACAAGCACGAAATATATGCAAGACAATATATGGTATATGTATAGCTTGGAAATTGTGACCGTTGCTCGCTCGCTCCGCTCGCTCGTAAAAATCTAGTCCAACCTCACAACCGATCCGACACGTTCGCAAATTTGAAATATGTCGCCACCCATATCCAATAATGAACGGAAGAGGGATTGGTTTTAGGTTAGGCTATAGCTTTCGTGCGAGCGCGGCGAGCGAGAGACGCGTAAAGGTGTGTCACAAACCAACGGTTTGGCACATACGGACATTGAAATATTCGCACCAGCCCGAGGAGCCGGAAGTATTTATCCTATTGCCTACCGACACATGTTTACAGTTTATGAATAGTTTCACATAAATAGTACTATTTCCTCATAGTACAGTGCAATGTGATGTCCGAAGTGGCTGACATAATTAGGTAATAACACGAAATATATGGAAGGCAATATAAGGTATATGTATAGCTTGGAAATTGTGACCGTTGCTCGCTCGCTCCGCTCGCTCGTAAAAATCTAGTCCAACCTCACAACCGATCCCACACGTTCGCAAATTTGAAATATGTCGCCACCATATCGAATAATGAACGGAAGATGGATTGGTTTTAGGTTAGGCTATAGCTTTCGAGCGAGCATGGTGAGCGAGGGACGCGGAGAAGTGTGTCACAATCAAACGGTTTGGCACATGGGGACATTGATATATTCGCACCAGCCCGAGGAGCCGGAAGTCTTTATCCTATTGCCTTCTGACAAATGTTTACGGCTCACCAATAGTTTCACATAATCAGTACCGTTTCCTCATAGTACAGTGCAACGTGATGTCCGAAATGGCTGACAAAATTAGGTACAAGCAGGAAATATATGCAAGACAATATATGGTATATGTATAGCTTGGAAATTGTGACCGTTGCTCGCTCGCTCCGCTCGCTCGAAAAAATCTAGTCCAACCTCACAACCGATCCGACACGTTCGCAAATTTGAAATATGTCGCCACCATATCGAATAATGAACGGAAGATGGATTGGTTTTAGGTTAGGCTATAGCTTTCGTGCGAGCGCAGCGAACGAGAGACGCGTAAAGGTGTGTCACAAACCATCGGTTTGGCACATACGGACATAGATATATTCGCACCAGCCCGAGGAGCCGGAAGTCTTTATCCTATTGCCTTCTGACAAATGTTTACGGTTTACCAATAGTTTCACATAATTAGTACCGCTTCCTCATAGTACAGTGCAATGTGATGTCCGAAATGGCTGACAAAATTAGGTAATAACACGAAATATATGGAAGGCAATATAAGGTATATGTATAGCTTGGAAATTGTGACCGTTGCTCGCTCGCTCCGCTCGCTCGTAAAAATCTAGTCCAACCTCACAACCGATCCCACACGTTCGCAAATTTGAAATATGTCGCCACCATATCGAATAATGAACGGAAGATGGATTGGTTTTAGGTTAGGCTATAGCTTTCGTGCGAGCGCAGCGAACGAGAGACGCGTAAAGGTGTGTCACAAACCATCGGTTTGGCACATACGGACATTGAAATATTCGCACCAGCCCGAGGAGCCGGAAGTATTTATCCTATTGCCTACCGACACATGTTTACAGTTTATGAATAGTTTTCACATAAATAGTACTATTTCCTCATAGTACAGTGCAATGTGATGTCCGAAATGGCTGACTATATTAGGTACTAACACGAAATATATGCAAGGCAATATAAGGTATATGTATAACTTGGAAATTGTGACTGCTGCACGCTCGCTCCGCTCGCTCGTAAAAATCTGGTCCAACCTCACAACCGATGCGACACGTTCGCAAATTCGAGACATGTCGCCACCATATCAAATAATGAACGGAAGCTGGATTGGTTTTAGGTTAGGCTATAGCTTTCGAGCGAGCATGGCGAGCGAGGGACGCGGAGAGGTGTGTCACAATCAAACGGTTTGGCACATGGGGACATTGAAATATTCGCACCAGCCCGAGGAGCCGGAAGTCTTTATCCTATTGCCTTCTGACAAATGTTTACGGTTTAATAATAGTTTCACATAATTAGTACCGTTTCCTCATAGTACAGTGCAATGTGATGTCCGAAATGGCTGACAAAATTTGGTAATAACACGAAATATATGGAAGGCAATATAAGGTATATGTATAGCTTGGAAATTGTGACCGTTGCTCGCTCGTTCCGCTCGCTCGTAAAAATCTAGTCCAACCTCACATCCGATCCGACACGTTCCCAAATTTGAAATAAGTCGCCTCCATGTCGAATGACTAACGCAAGAGGGATTGTTTTTTAGGTTAGGCTATAGCTTTCGTGCGAGCGCAGCGAGCGAGAGCCGCGTAAAGGTGTGTCACAAACCAACGGTTTGGCACATACGGACATTGAAATATTCGCACCAGCCCGAGGAGCCGAAAGTCTTTATCCTATTGCCTTCTGACAAATGTTTACGGTTTACCAACAGTTTCACATAATTAGTACCGTTTCCTCATAGTACAGTGCAATGTGATGTCCGAAATGGCAGACAAAATTAGGTAATAACACGAAATATATGGAAGTCAATATAAGGTGTATGTATAGGTTGGAAATTGTGATCGTTGCTCGCTCGCTCCGCTCGCTCGAAAAAATCTAGTCCAAGCTCACAAGCGATCCGACACGTTCGCAAATTTGAAATATGTCGCCACCATATCCAATAATGAACGGAAGATGGATTGGTTTTAGGTTAGGCTATAGCTTTCGTGCGAGCGCGGCGAGCGAGAGACGCGTAAAGGTGTGTCACAAACCAACGGTTTGGCACATACGTACATTGAAAATATTCGCACCAGCCCGTGGAGCTGGAAGTCTTTATCCTATTGCCTACTGACAAATGTTTACAGTTTATGAATAGTTTCACATAAATAGTACTATTTCCACATATAACAGTGCAATGTGATGTCCAAAATGGCTGACAAATGTAGGTAATAATAAGAAATATAAGCAAGGCAATATAAGGTATATGTATAGCTTGGAAATTGTGACCGTTACTCGCTCGCTCCGCTCGCTCGCAAAAATCTAGTCCAACCTCACAACCGATCCGTCACGTTCGCAAATTTGAAATATGTCGCCACCATATCGAAGAATGACGGAAGATGGATTGGTTTTAGGTTAGGCTATAGTTTTCGAGCGAGCGACGCGTAAATGTGTGTCATAAACCAACGGTTTGGCACATACGGACATTGAAATATTCGCACCAGCCCGAGGAGCCGGAAGTATTTATCCTATTGCCTACCGACACATGAGTACAGTATATGAATAGTTTCACATAAATAGTATTTCCACATATAACAGTGCAATGTGATGTCCGAAATGGCTGGCAAAAGTAGGTAATAACACGAAATATAAGCAAGGCAATATAAGGTATATGTATAGCTTGGAAATTGTGACCGTTGCACGCTCGCTCCGCTCGCTCGTAAAAATTTGGTCCATCCTCACAACCGATCCCACACGTTCGCAAATTCGAAACATGTCGCCACCATATCGAATAATGAACGGAAGATGGATTGCTTTTAGGTTAGGCTATAGCTTTCGTGCGAGCGCAGCGAGCGAGAGACGCGAAAAGGTGTGTCACAATCCAACGGTTTGGCACATACGGACATAGATATATTCGCACCAGCCAGAGGAGCCGGAAGTATTTATCCAATTGCCTACCGACACATGTTTACAGTTTATGAATAGTTTCACATAAATAGTACAATTTCCTCATAGTACAGTGCAATGTGATGTCCGAAATGGCTGACAAAATTAGGTAATAACACGAAATATATGCACAACAATATATGGTATATGTATAGCTTGGAAATTGTGACCGTTGCTCGCTCGCTCCGCTCGCTCGTAAAAATCTAGTCCAACCTCACAACCGAT
Organism: Bombus affinis; assembly: GCF_024516045.1. NCBI lineage: Eukaryota > Metazoa > Arthropoda > Insecta > Hymenoptera > Apidae > Bombus > Bombus affinis. The sequence continues at coordinate 47,470 of NW_026108947.1, read as the reverse complement.
CCGACACGTTCGCAAATTTGAAATATGTCGCCATCATATCGAATAATGAACGCAAGATGGATTGGTTTTAGGTCAGGCTATAGTTTTCGAGCGAGCGCCGCGAGCGAGAGACGCGTAAAGGTGTGTCATAAAGCAACGGTTTGGCACATACGGACATTGAAATATTCGCACCAGCCCGAGGAGCCGGAAGTATTTATCCTATTGCCTACCGACACATGTTTACAGTTTATGAATAGTTTCACATAAATAGTACTATTTCCTCATAGTACAGTGCAATGTGATGTCCGAAGTGGCTGACAAAATTAGGTAATAACACGAAATATATGGAAGGCAATATAAGGTATATGTATAGCTTGGAAATTGTGACCGTTGCTCGCTCGCTCAGCTCGCTCGTAAAAATCTAGTCCAACCTCACAACCGATCCCACACGTTCGCAAATTTGAAATATGTCGCCACCATATCGAATAATGAAAGGAAGATGGATTGGTTTTAGGTTAGGCTATAGCTTTCGTGCGAGCGCAGCGAACGAGAGACGCGTAAAGGTGTGTCACAAACCATCGGATTGGCACATACGGACCTTGATATATTCGCACCAGCCCGAGGAGCCGGAAGTCTTTATCCTATTGCCTTCTGACAAATGTTTACGGTTTACCAATAGTTTCACATAATTAGTACCGTTTCCTCATAGTACAGTGCAACGTGATGTCCGAAATGGCTGACAAAATTAGGTACAAGCACGAAATATATGCAAGACAATATATGGTATATGTATAGCTTGGAAATTGTGACCGTTGCTCGCTCGCTCCGCTCGCTCGAAAAAATCTAGTCCAACCTCACAACCGATCCGACACGTTCGCAAATTTGAAATATGTCGCCATCATATCGAATAATGAACGCAAGATGGATTGGTTTTAGGTTAGGCTATAGTTTTCGAGCGAGCGCCGCGAGCGAGAGACGCGTATAGGTGTGTCATAAACCAACGGTTTGGCACATACGGACATTGAAATATTCGCACCAGCCCGAGGAGCCGGAAGTATTTATCTTATTGCCTACCGACACATGTTTACAGTTTATGAATAGTTTCACATAAATAGTACTATTTCCTCATAGTACAGTGCAATGTGATGTCCGAAATGGCTGACAAAATTAGGTAATAACACGAAATATATGGAAGGCAATATAAGGTATATGTATAGCTTGGAAATTGTGACCGTTGCTCGCTCGCTCCGCTCGCTCGTAAAAATCTAGTCCAACCTCACAACCGATCCCACACGTTCGCAAATTTGAAATATGTCGCCACCATATCGAATAATGAACGGAAGATGGATTGGTTTTAGGTTAGGCTATAGCTTTCGTGCGAGCGCAGCTAACGGGAGACGCGTAAAGGTGTGTCACAAACCATCGGTTTGGCACATACGGACATTGATATATTCGCACCAGCCCGAGGAGCCGGAAGTCTTTATCCTATTGCCTTCTGACAAATGTTTACAGTTTATGAATAGTTTCACATAAATAGTACTATTTCCACATATAACAGTGCAATGTGATGTCCAAAATGGCTGACAAATGTAGGTAATAATAAGAAATATAAGCAAGGCAATATAAGGTATATGTATAGCTTGGAAATTGTGACCGTTACTCGCTCGCTCCGCTCGCTCGCAAAAATCTAGTCCAACCTCACAACCGATCCGTCACGTTCGCAAATTTGAAATATGTCGCCACCATATCGAAGAATGACGGAAGATGGATTGGTTTTAGGTTAGGCTATAGTTTTTGAGCGAGCGACGCGTAAAGGTGTGTCATAAACCAACGGTTTGGCACATACGGACATTGAAATATTCGCACCAGCCCGAGGAGCCGGAAGTATTTATCCTATTGCCTACCGACACATGTTTACAGTTTATGAATAGTTTCACATAAATAGTACTATTTCCTCATAGTACAGTGCAATGTGATGTCCGAAATGGCAGACAAAATTAGGTACTAGCACGAATACTATGCAAGGCAATATATGGTATATGTATAGCTTGGAAATTGTGACCGTTTCTCGCTCGCTCCGCTCGCTCGCAAAAATCTAGTCCAACCTCACAACCGATCCGTCTCGTTCGCAAATTTGAAATATGTCGCCACCATATCGAAGAATGACGGAAGATGGATTGGTTTTAGGTTGGGCTATAGTATTCGAGCGAGCGCAGCGAGCGAGCGACGCGTAAATGTGTGTCTCAAACCAACGGTTTGGCACATACGGACATTGAAATATTCGCACCAGCCCGAGGAGCCGGAAGTATTTATCCTATTGCCTACCGACACATGTTTACAGTATATGAATAGTTTCACATAAATAGTATTTCCACATATAACAGTGCAATGTGATGTCCGAAATGGCTGGCAAAAGTAGGTAATAACACGAAATATAAGCAAGGCAATATAAGGTATATGTATAGCTTGGAAATTGTGACCGTTGCACGCTCGCTCCGCTCGCTCGTAAAAATTTGGTCCATCCTCACAACCGATCCCACACGTTCGCAAATTCGAAACATGTCGCCACCATATCGAATAATGAACGGAAGATGGATTGGTTTTAGGTTAGGCTATAGCTTTCGTGCGAGCGCAGCGAGCGAGAGACGCGGAAAGGTGTGTCACAATCCAACGGTTTGGCACATACGGACATAGATATATTCGCACCAGCCCGAGGAGCCGGAAGTATTTATCCAATTGCCTACCGACACATGTTTACAGTTTATGAATAGTTTCACATAAATAGTACCGTTTCCTCATAGTACAGTGCAACGTGATGTCCGAAATGGCTGACAAAATTAGGTACAAGCACGAAATATATGCAAGACAATATATGCTATATGTATAGCTTGGAAATTGTGACCGTTGCTCGCTCGCTCCGCTCGCTCGTAAAAATCTAGTCCAACCTCACAACCGATCCGACACGTTCGCAAATTTGAAATATGTCGCCATCATATCGAATAATGAACGCAAGATGGATAGGTTTTAGGTTAGGCTATAGTTTTCGAGCGAGCGCCGCGAGCGAGAGACGCGTAAAGGTGTGTCATAAAGCAACGGTTTGGCACATACGGACATTGAAATATTCGCACCAGCCCGAGGAGCCGGAAGTATTTATCCTATTGCCTACCGACACATGTTTACAGTTTATGAATAGTTTCACATAAATAGTACTATTTCCTCATAGTACAGTGCAATGTGATGTCCGAAGTGGCTGATAAAATTAGGTAATAACACGAAATATATGGAAGGCAATATAAGGTATATGTATAGCTTGGAAATTGTGACCGTTGCTCGCTCGCTCCGCTCGCTCGTAAAAATCTAGTCCAACCTCACAACCGATCCCACACGTTCGCAAATTTGAAATATGTCGCCACCATATCGAATAATGAACGGAAGATGGATTGGTTTTAGGTTAGGCTATAGCTTTCGTGCGAGCGCAGCGAACGAGAGACGCGTAAAGGTGTGTCACAAACCATCGGTTTGGCACATACGGACCTTGATATATTCGCACCAGCCAGAGGAGCCGGAAGTATTTATCCTATTGCCTTCTGACAAATGTTTACGGTTTACCAATAGTTTCACATAATTAGTACCGTTTCCTCATAGTACAGTGCAACGTGATGTCCGAAATGGCTGACAAAATTAGGTACAAGCACTATATGGTATATGTACAGCTTGGAAATTGTGACCGTTGCTCGCTCGCTCCGCTCGCTCGAAAAAATCTAGTCCAACCTCACAACCGATCCGACACGTTCGCAAATTTGAAATATGTCGCCATCATATTGAATAATGAACGCAAGATGGATTGGTTTTAGGACAGGCTATAGTTTTCGAGCGAGCGCCGCGAGCGAGAGACGCGTATAGGTGTGTCATAAACCAACGGTTTGGCACATACGGACATTGAAATATTCGCACCAGCCCGAGGAGCCGGAAGTATTTATCCTATTGCCTACCGACACATGTTTACAGTTTATGAATAGTTTCACATAAATAGTACCGTTTCCTCATAGTACAGTGCAACGTGATGTCCGAAATGGCTGACAAAATTAGGTACAAGCACGAAATATATGCAAGACAATATATGGTATATGTATAGCTTGGAAATTGTGACCGTTGCTCGCTCGCTCCGCTCGCTCGTAAAAATCTAGTCCAACCTCACAAGCGATCCGACACGTTCGCAAATTTGAAATATGTCGCCACCATATCCAATAATGAACGGAAGAGGGATTGGTTTTATGTTAGGCTATAGCTTTCGTGCGAGCGCGGCGAGCGAGAGACGCGTAAAGGTGTGTCACAAACCAACGGTTTGGCACATACGGACATTGAAATATTCGCACCAGCCCGAGGAGCCGGAAGTCTTCATCCTATTGCCTTCTGACAAATGTTTACGGTTTACCAATAGTTTCACATAATTAGTACCGTTTTCTCATAGTACAGTGCAACGTGATGTCCGAAATGGCTGACAAAATTAGGTACAAGCACGAAATATATGCAAGACAATATATGGTATATGTATAGCTTGGAAATTGTGACCGTTGCTCGCTCGCTCCGCTCGCTCGAAAAAATCTAGTCCAACCTCACAACCGATCCGACACGTTCGCAAATTTGAAATATGTCGCCATCATATCGAACAATGAACGCAAGATGGATTGGTTTTAGGTCAGGCTATAGTTTTCGAGCGAGCGCCGCGAGCGAGAGACGCGTAAAGGTGTGTCATAAAGCAACGGTTTGGCACATACGGACATTGAAATATTCGCACCAGCCCGAGGAGCCGGAAGTATTTATCCTATTGCCTACCGACACATGTTTACAGTTTATGAATAGTTTCACATAAATAGTACTATTTCCTCATAGTACAGTGCAATGTGATGTCCGAAGTGGCTGATAAAATTAGGTAATAACACGAAATATATGGAAGGCAATATAAGGTATATGTATAGCTTGGAAATTGTGACCGTTGCTCGCTCGCTCCGCTCGCTCGTAAAAATCTAGTCCAACCTCACAACCGATCCCACACGTTCGCAAATTTGAAATATGTCGCCACCATATCGAATAATGAACGGAAGATGGATTGGTTTTAGGTTAGGCTATAGCTTTCGTGCGAGCGCAGCGAACGAGAGACGCGTAAAGGTGTGTCACAAACCATCGGTTTGGCACATACGGACCTTGATATATTCGCACCAGCCAGAGGAGCCGGAAGTATTTATCCTATTGCCTTCTGACAAATGTTTACGGTTTACCAATAGTTTCACATAATTAGTACCGTTTCCTCATAGTACAGTGCAACGTGATGTCCGAAATGGCTGACAAAATTAGGTACAAGCACGAAATATATGCAAGACAATATATGGTATATGTACAGCTTGGAAATTGTGACCGTTGCTCGCTCGCTCCGCTCGCTCGAAAAAATCTAGTCCAACCTCACAACCGATCCGACACGTTCGCAAATTTGAAATATGTCGCCATCATATTGAATAATGAACGCAAGATGGATTGGTTTTAGGACAGGCTATAGTTTTCGAGCGAGCGCCGCGAGCGAGAGACGCGTATAGGTGTGTCATAAACCAACGGTTTGGCACATACGGACATTGAAATATTCGCACCAGCCCGAGGAGCCGGAAGTATTTATCCTATTGCCTACCGACACATGTTTACAGTTTATGAATAGTTTCACATAAATAGTACCGTTTCCTCATAGTACAGTGCAACGTGATGTCCGAAATGGCTGACAAAATTAGGTACAAGCACGAAATATATGCAAGACAATATATGGTATATGTATAGCTTGGAAATTGTGACCGTTGCTCGCTCGCTCCGCTCGCTCGTAAAAATCTAGTCCAACCTCACAAGCGATCCGACACGTTCGCAAATTTGAAATATGTCGCCACCATATCCAATAATGAACGGAAGAGGGATTGGTTTTATGTTAGGCTATAGCTTTCGTGCGAGCGCGGCGAGCGAGAGACGCGTAAAGGTGTGTCACAAACCAACGGTTTGGCACATACGGACATTGAAATATTCGCACCAGCCCGAGGAGCCGGAAGTCTTCATCCTATTGCCTTCTGACAAATGTTTACGGTTTACCAATAGTTTCACATAATTAGTACCGTTTTCTCATAGTACAGTGCAACGTGATGTCCGAAATGGCTGACAAAATTAGGTACAAGCACGAAATATATGCAAGACAATATATGGTATATGTATAGCTTGGAAATTGTGACCGTTGCTCGCTCGCTCCGCTCGCTCGAAAAAATCTAGTCCAACCTCACAACCGATCCGACACGTTCGCAAATTTGAAATATGTCGCCATCATATCGAACAATGAACGCAAGATGGATTGGTTTTAGGTCAGGCTATAGTTTTCGAGCGAGCGCCGCGAGCGAGAGACGCGTATAGGTGTGTCATAAACCAACGTTTTGGCACATACGGACATTGAAATATTCGCACCAGCACGAGGAGCCGGAAGTATTTATCCTATTGCCTACCGACACATGTTTACAGTTTATGAATAGTTTCACATAAATAGTACCGTTTCCTCATAGTACAGTGCAACGTGATGTCCGAAATGGCTGACAAAATTAGGTACAAGCACGAAATATATGCAAGACAATATATGGTATATGTATAGCTTGGAAATTGTGACCGTTGCTCGCTCGCTCCGCTCGCTCGTAAAAATCTAGTCCAACCTCACAAGCGATCCGACACGTTCGCAAATTTGAAATATGTCGCCACCATATCGAATAATGAACGGAAGATGGATTGGTTTTAGGTTAGGCTATAGCTTTCGTGCGAGCGCAGCGAACGAGAGACGCGTAAAGGTGTGTCACAAACCAACGGTTTGGCACATACGGACATTGAAATATTCGCACCAGCCCGAGGAGCCGGAAGTCTTTATCCTATTGCCTTCTGACAAATGTTTACGGTTTATCAATAGTTTCACATAATTAGTACCGTTTCCTCATAGTACAGTGCAACGTGATGTCCGAAATGGCTGACAAAATTAGGTAATAACACGAAATATATGGAAGGCAATATAAGGTATATGTATAGCTTGGAAATTGTGACCGTTGCTCGCTCGCTCCGGTCGCTCGTAAAAATCTAGTCCAACCTCACAACCGATCCCACACGTTCGCAAATTTGAAATATGTCGCCACCATATCGAATAATGAACGGAAGATGGATTGGTTTTAGGTTAGGCTATAGCTTTCGTGCGAGCGCAGCGAACGAGAGACGCGTAAAGGTGTGTCACAAACCATCGGTTTGGCACATACGGACATAGATATATTCGCACCAGCCCGAGGAGCCGGAAGTATTTATCCTATTGCCTACCGACACATGTTTACAGTTTATGAATAGTTTCACATAAATTGTACCGTTTCCTCATAATACAGTGCAACGTGATGTCCGAAATGGCTGACAAAATTAGGTACAAGCACGAAATATATGCAAGACAATATATGGTATATGTATAGCTTGGAAATTGTGACCGTTGCTCGCTCGCTCCGCTCGCTCGTAAAAATCTAGTCCAACCTCACAACCGATCCGACACGTTCGCAAATTTGAAATATGTCTCCATCATATCGAATAATGAACGCAAGATGGATTGGTTTTAGGTTAGGCTATAGTTTTCGAGCGAGCGCCGCGAGCGAGAGACGCGTAAAGGTGTGTCATAAAGCAACGGTTTGGCACATACGGACATTGAAATATTCGCACCAGCCCGAGGAGCCGGAAGTATTTATCCTATTGCCTACCGACACATGTTTACAGTTTATGAATAGTTTCACATAAATAGTACTATTTCCTCATAGTACAGTGCAATGTGATGTCCGAAATGGCTGACAAAATTAGGTAATAACACGAAATATATGGAAGGCAATATAAGGTATATGTATAGCTTGGAAATTGTGACCGTTGCTCGCTCGCTCCCGTCGCTCGTAAAAATCTAGTCCAACCTCACAACCGATCCCACACGTTCGCAAATTTGAAATATGTCGCCACCATATCGAATAATGAACGGAAGATGGATTGGTTTTAGGTTAGGCTATAGCTTTCGTGCGAGCGCAGCGAACGAGAGACGCGTAAAGGTGTGTCACAAACCATCGGTTTGGCACATACGGACATAGATATATTCGCACCAGCCCGAGGAGCCGGAAGTATTTATCCTATTGCCTACCGACACATGTTTACAGTTTATGAATAGTTTCACATAAATTGTACCGTTTCCTCATAATACAGTGCAACGTGATGTCCGAAATGGCTGACAAAATTAGGTACAAGCACGAAATATATGCAAGACAATATATGGTATATGTATAGCTTGGAAATTGTGACCGTTGCTCGCTCGCTCCGCTCGCTCGTAAAAATCTAGTCCAACCTCACAACCGATCCGACACGTTCGCAAATTTGAAATATGTCTCCATCATATCGAATAATGAACGCAAGATGGACTGGTTTTAGGTTAGGCTATAGTTTTCGAGCGAGCGCCGCGAGCGAGAGACGCGTAAAGGTGTGTCATAAAGCAACGGTTTGGCACATACGGACATTGAAATATTCGCACCAGCCCGAGGAGCCGGAAGTATTTATCCTATTGCCTACCGACACATGTTTACAGTTTATGAATAGTTTCACATAAATAGTACTATTTCCTCATAGTACAGTGCAATGTGATGTCCGAAATGGCTGACAAAATTAGGTAATAACACGAAATATATTGAAGGCAATATAAGGTATATGTATAGCTTGGAAATTGTGACCGTTGCTCGCTCGCTCCGCTCGCTCGCAAAAATCTAGTCCAACCTCACAACCGATCCCACACGTTCGCAAATTTGAAATATGTCGCCACCATATCGAATAATGAACGGAAGATGGATTGGTTTTAGGTTAGGCTATAGCTTTCGTGCGAGCGCAGCGAACGAGAGACGCGTATAGGTGTGTCATAAAGCAACGGTTTGGCACATACGGACATTGAAATATTCGCACCAGCCCGAGGAGCCGGAAGTATTTATCCTATTGCCTACTGACGGATGTTTACAGTTTACCAATAGTTTCACATAAATTGTACCGTTTCCTCATAATACAGTGCAACGTGATGTCCGAAATGGCTGACAAAATTAGGTACAAGCACGAAATATATGCAAGACAATATATGGTATATGTATAGCTTGGAAATTGTGACCGTTGCTCGCTCGCTCCGCTCGCTCGTAAAAATCTAGTCCAACCTCACAACCGATCCGACACGTTCGCAAATTTGAAATATGTCGCCATCATATCGAATAATGAACGCAAGATGGATTGGTTTTAGGTTAGGCTATAGTTTTCGAGCGAGCGCCGCGAGCGAGAGACGCGTAAAGGTGTGTCATAAAGCAACGGTTTGGCACATACGGACATTGAAATATTCGCACCAGCCCGAGGAGCCGGAAGTATTTATCCTATTGCCTACCGACACATGTTTACAGTTTATGAATAGTTTCACATAAATAGTACTATTTCCTCATAGTACAGTGCAATGTGATGTCCGAAATGGCTGACAAAATTAGGTAATAACACGAAATATATTGAAGGCAATATAAGGTATATGTATAGCTTGGAATTGTGACCGTTGCTCGCTCGCTCCGCTCGCTCGCAAAAATCTAGTCCAACCTCACAACCGATCCCACACGTTCGCAAATTTGAAATATGTCGCCACCATATCGAATAATGAACGGAAGATGGATTGGTTTTAGGTTAGGCTATAGCTTTCGTGCGAGCGCAGCGAACGAGAGACGCGTATAGGTGTGTCATAAACCAACGGTTTGGCACATACGGACATTGAAATATTCGCACCAGCCCGAGGAGCCGGAAGTATTTATCCTATTGCCTACTGACGGATGTTTACAGTTTACCAATAGTTTCACATAAATTGTACCGTTTCCTCATAATACAGTGCAACGTGATGTCCGAAATGGCTGACAAAATTAGGTACAAGCACGAAATATATGCAAGACAATATATGGTATATGTATAGCTTGGAAATTGAGACCGTTGCTCGCTCGCTCCGCTCGCTCGTAAAAATCTAGTCCAACCTCACAACCGATCCGACACGTTCGCAAATTTGAAATATGTCGCCATCATATCGAATAATGAACGCAAGATGGATTGGTTTTAGGTTAGGCTATAGTTTTCGAGCGAGCGCCGCGAGCGAGAGACGCGTAAAGGTGTGTCATAAAGCAACGGTTTGGCACATACGGACATTGAAATATTCGCACCAGCCCGAGGAGCCGGAAGTATTTATCCTATTGCCTACCGACACATGTTTACAGTTTATGAATAGTTTCACATAAATAGTACTATTTCCTCATAGTACAGTGCAATGTGATGTCCGAAATGGCTGACAAAATTAGGTAATAACACGAAATATATTGAAGGCAATATAAGGTATATGTATAGCTTGGAAATTGTGGACCGTTGCTCGCTCGCTCCGCTCGCTCGTAAAAATCTAGTCCAACCTCACAACCGATCCCACACGTTCGCAAATTTGAAATATGTCGCCACCATATCGAATAATGAACGGAAGATGGATTGGTTTTAGGTTAGGCTATAGCTTTCGTGCGAGCGCAGCGAACGAGAGACGCGTAAAGGTGTGTCACTAACCATCGGTTTGGCACATACGGACATTGATATATTCGCACCAGCCCGAGGAGCCGGAAGTCTTTATCCTATTGCCTTCTGACAAATGTTTACGGTTTACCAATAGTTTCACATAATTAGTACCGTTACCTCATAGTACAGTGCAACGTGATGTCCGAAATGGCTGACAAAATTAGGTACAAGCACGAAATATATGCAAGACAATATATGGTATATGTATAGCTTGGAAATTGTGACCGTTGCTCGCTCGCTCCGCTCGCTCGTAAAAAATCTAGTCCAACCCCACAACCGATCCGACAAGTTCGCAAATTTGAAATATGTCGCCACCATATCGAATAATGAACGGAAGATGGATTGGTTTTAGGTTAGGCTATAGCTTTCGTGCGAGCGCAGCGAACGAGAGACGCGTAAAGATGTGTCACAAACCATCGGTTTGGCACATACGGACATTGATTATATTCGCACCAGCCCGAGGAGCCGGAAGTATTTATCCTATTGCCTACCGACACATGTTTACAGTTTATGAATAGTTTCACATAAATAGTACTATTTCCTCATAGTACAGTGCAATGTGATGTCCGAAATGGCTGACAAAATTAGGTACAAGCACGAAATATATGCAAGACAATATATGGCATATGTATAGCTTGGAAATTGTGACCGTTGCTCGCTCGCTCCCCGCTCGCTCGAAAAAATCTAGTCCAACTTCACAACCGATCCGACACGTTCGCAAATTTGAAATATGTCGCCATCATATCGAATAATGAACGCAAGATGGATTGGTTTTAGGTTAGGCTATAGTTTTCGAGCGAGCGCCGCGAGCGAGAGACGCGTAAAGGTGTGTCATAAACCAACGGTTTGGCACATACGGACATTGAAATATTCGCACCAGCCCGAGGAGCCGGAAGTATTTATCCTATTGCCTATCGACACATGTTTACAGTTTATGAATAGTTTCACATAAATAGTACTATTTCCTCATAGTACAGTGCAATGTGATGTCCGAAATGGCTGACAAAATTAGGTAATAACACGAAATATACGGAAGGCAATATAAGGTATATGTATAGCTTGGAAATTGTGACCGTTGCTCGCTCGCTCCGCTCGCTCGTAAAAATCTAGTCCAACCTCACAACCGATCCCACACGTTCGCAAATTTGAAATACGTCGCCACCATATCGAATAATGAACGGAAGATGGATTGGTTTTAGGTTAGGCTATAGCTTTCGTGCGAGCGCAGCGAACGAGAGACGCGTAAAGGTGTGTCACATACCATCGGTTTGGCACATACGGACATTGATATATACGCACCAGCCCGAGGAGCCGGAAGTCTTTATCCTATTGCCTTCTGACAAATGTTTTCGGTTTACCAATAGTTTCACATAATTAGTACCGTTTCCTCATAGTACAGTGCAACGTGATGTCCGAAATGGCTGACAAAATTGGGTACAAGCACGAAATATATGCAAGACAATATATGGTATTTGTATAGCTTGGAAATTGTGACGGTTGCTCGCTCGCTCCGCTCGCTCGTAAAAATCTAGTCCAACCCCACAACCGATCCGACACGTTCGCAAATTTGAAATATGTCGCCATCATATCGAATAATGAACGCAAGATGGATTGGTTTTAGGTTAGGCTATAGTTTTCGAGCGAGCTCCGCGAGCGAGAGACGCGTAAAGGTGTGTCATAAACCAACGGTTTGGCACATACGGACATTGAAATATTCGCACCAGCCCGAGGAGCCGGAAGTATTTATCCTATTGCCTACCGACACATGTTTACAGTTTATGAATAGTTTCACATAAATAGTACTATTTCCTCATAGTACAGTGCAATGTGATGTCCGAAATGGCTGACAAAATTAGGTAATAACACGAAATATATGGAAGGCAATATAAGGTATATGTATAGCTTGGAAATTGTGACCGTTGCTCGCTCGCTCCCGTCGCTCGTAAAAATCTAGTCCAACCTCACAACCGATCCCACACGTTCGCAAATTTGAAATATGTCGCCACCATATCGAATAATGAACGGAAGATGGATTGGTTTTAGGTTAGGCTATAGCTTTCGTGCGAGCGCAGCGAACGAGAGACGCGTAAAGGTGTGTCACAAACCATCGGTTTGGCACATACGGACATAGATATATTCGCACCAGCCCGAGGAGCCGGAAGTATTTATCCTATTGCCTACCGACACATGTTTACAGTTTATGAATAGTTTCACATAAATTGTACCGTTTCCTCATAATACAGTGCAACGTGATGTCCGAAATGGCTGACAAAATTAGGTACAAGCACGAAATATATGCAAGACAATATATGGTATATGTATAGCTTGGAAATTGTGACCGTTGCTCGCTCGCTCCGCTCGCTCGTAAAAATCTAGTCCAACCTCACAACCGATCCGACACGTTCGCAAATTTGAAATATGTCTCCATCATATCGAATAATGAACGCAAGATGGACTGGTTTTAGGTTAGGCTATAGTTTTCGAGCGAGCGCCGCGAGCGAGAGACGCGTAAAGGTGTGTCATAAAGCAACGGTTTGGCACATACGGACATTGAAATATTCGCACCAGCCCGAGGAGCCGGAAGTATTTATCCTATTGCCTACCGACACATGTTTACAGTTTATGAATAGTTTCACATAAATAGTACTATTTCCTCATAGTACAGTGCAATGTGATGTCCGAAATGGCTGACAAAATTAGGTAATAACACGAAATATATTGAAGGCAATATAAGGTATATGTATAGCTTGGAAATTGTGACCGTTGCTCGCTCGCTCCGCTCGCTCGCAAAAATCTAGTCCAACCTCACAACCGATCCCACACGTTCGCAAATTTGAAATATGTCGCCACCATATCGAATAATGAACGGAAGATGGATTGGTTTTAGGTTAGGCTATAGCTTTCGTGCGAGCGCAGCGAACGAGAGACGCGTATAGGTGTGTCATAAACCAACGGTTTGGCACATACGGACATTGAAATATTCGCACCAGCCCGAGGAGCCGGAAGTATTTATCCTATTGCCTACTGACGGATGTTTACAGTTTACCAATAGTTTCACATAAATTGTACCGTTTCCTCATAATACAGTGCAACGTGATGTCCGAAATGGCTGACAAAATTAGGTACAAGCACGAAATATATGCAAGACAATATATGGTATATGTATAGCTTGGAAATTGTGACCGTTGCTCGCTCGCTCCGCTCGCTCGTAAAAATCTAGTCCAACCTCACAACCGATCCGACACGTTCGCAAATTTGAAATATGTCGCCATCATATCGAATAATGAACGCAAGATGGATTGGTTTTAGGTTAGGCTATAGTTTTCGAGCGAGCGCCGCGAGCGAGAGACGCGTAAAGGTGTGTCATAAAGCAACGGTTTGGCACATACGGACATTGAAATATTCGCACCAGCCCGAGGAGCCGGAAGTATTTATCCTATTGCCTACCGACACATGTTTACAGTTTATGAATAGTTTCACATAAATAGTACTATTTCCTCATAGTACAGTGCAATGTGATGTCCGAAATGGCTGACAAAATTAGGTAATAACACGAAATATATTGAAGGCAATATAAGGTATATGTATAGCTTGGAAATTGTGAAAGTTGCTCGCTCGCTCCGCTCGCTCGTAAAAATCTAGTCCAACCTCACAACCGATCCCACACGTTCGCAAATTTGAAATATGTCGCCACCATATCGAATAATGAACGGAAGATGGATTGGTTTTAGGTTAGGCTATAGCTTTCGTGCGAGCGCAGCGAACGAGAGACGCGTAAAGGTGTGTCACTAACCATCGGTTTGGCACATACGGACATTGATATATTCGCACCAGCCCGAGGAGCCGGAAGTCTTTATCCTATTGCCTTCTGACAAATGTTTACGGTTTACCAATAGTTTCACATAATTAGTACCGTTACCTCATAGTACAGTGCAACGTGATGTCCGAAATGGCTGACAAAATTAGGTACAAGCACGAAATATATGCAAGACAATATATGGTATATGTATAGCTTGGAAATTGTGACCGTTGCTCGCTCGCTCCGCTCGCTCGTAAAAATCTAGTCCAACCCCACAACCGATCCGACACGTTCGCAAATTTGAAATATGTCGCCACCATATCGAATAATGAACGGAAGATGGATTGGTTTTAGGTTAGGCTATAGCTTTCGTGCGAGCGCAGCGAACGAGAGACGCGTAAAGATGTGTCACAAACCATCGGTTTGGCACATACGGACATTGATATATTCGCACCAGCCCGAGGAGCCGGAAGTATTTATCCTATTGCCTACCGACACATGTTTACAGTTTATGAATAGTTTCACATAAATAGTACTATTTCCTCATAGTACAGTGCAATGTGATGTCCGAAATGGCTGACAAAATTAGGTACAAGCACGAAATATATGCAAGACAATATATGGCATATGTATAGCTTGGAAAATTGTGACCGTTGCTCGCTCGCTCCGCTCGCTCGAAAAAATCTAGTCCAACTTCACAACCGATCCGACACGTTCGCAAATTTGAAATATGTCGCCATCATATCGAATAATGAACGCAAGATGGATTGGTTTTAGGTTAGGCTATAGTTTTCGAGCGAGCGCAGCGAACGAGAGACGCGTAAAGGTGTGTCACAAACCATCGGGTTGGCACATACGGACATTGATATATTCGCACCAGCCCGAGGAGCCGGAGGTCTTTATCCTATTGCCTTCTGACAAATGTTACGGCTTACCAATAGTTTCACATAATTAGTACCGTTTCCTCATAGTACCGTGCAACGTGATGTCCGAAATGGCTGACAAAATTAGGTACAAGCACGAAATATATGCAAGACAATATATGGTATTTGTATCGCTTGGAATTTGTGACCGTTGCTCGCTCGCTCCGCTCGCTCGTAAAAATCTAGTCCAACCCCACAACCGATCCGACACGTTCGCAAATTTGAAATTTGTCGCCATCATATCGAATAATGAACGCAAGATGGATTGGATTTAGGTTAGGCTATAGTTTTCGAGCGAGCGCCGCGAGTGAGAGACGCGTAAAGGTGTGTCATAAACCAACGGTTTGGCACATACGGACATTGAAATATTCGCACCAGCCCGAGGAGCCGGAAGTATTTATCCTATTGCCTACCGACACATGTTTACAGTTTATGAATAGTTTCACATAAATAGTACTATTTCCTCATAGTACAGTGCAATGTGATGTCCGAAATGGCTGACAAAATTAGGTAATAACACGAAATATACGGAAGGAAATATAAGGTATATGTATAGCTTGGAAATTGTGACCGTTGCTCGCTCGCTCCGCTCGCTCGTAAAAATCTAGTCCAACCTCACAACCGATCCCACACGTTCGCAAATTTGAAATATGTCGCCACCATATCGAATAATGAACGGAAGATGGATTGGTTTTAGGTTAGGCTATAGCTTTCGTGCGAGCGCAGCGAACGAGAGACGCGTAAAGGTGTGTCACAAACCAACGGTTTGGCACATACGGACATTGATATATCCGCACCAGCCCGAGGAGCCGGAAGTCTTTATCCTATTGCCTTCTGACAAATGTTTACGGTTTATCAATAGTTTCACATAATTAGTACCGTTTCCTCATAGTACAGTGCAACGTGATGTCCGAAATGGCTGACAAAATTAGGTACAAGCACGAAATATATGCAAGACAATATATGGTATTTGTATAGCTTGGAAATTGTGACCGTTGCTCGCTCGCTTCCGCTCGCTCGTAAAAATCTAGTCCAACCCCACAACCGATCCGACACGTTCGCAAATTTGAAATATGTCGCCATCATATCGAATAATGAACGCAAGATGGATTGGTTTTAGGTTAGGCTATAGTTTTCGAGCGAGCTCCGCGAGCGAGAGACGCGTAAAGGGTGTCATAAAACCAACGGTTTGGCACATACGGACATTGAAATATTCGCACCAGCCCGAGGAGCCGGAAGTATTTATCCTATTGCCTACCGACACATGTTTACAGTTTATGAATAGTTTCACATAAATAGTACTATTTCCTCATAGTACAGTGCAATGTGATGTCCGAAATGGCTGACAAAAATTAGGTAATAACACGAAATATATGGAAGGCAATATAAGGTATATGTATAGCTTGGAAATTGTGACCGTTGCTCGCTCGCTCCCCGGTCGCTCGTAAAAATCTAGTCCAACCTCACAACCGATCCCACACGTTCGCAAATTTGAAATATGTCGCCACCATATCGAATAATGAACGGAAGATGGATTGGTTTTAGGTTAGGCTATAGCTTTCGTGCGAGCGCAGCGAACGAGAGACGCGTAAAGG
This sequence comes from Bombus affinis, assembly GCF_024516045.1. NCBI lineage: Eukaryota > Metazoa > Arthropoda > Insecta > Hymenoptera > Apidae > Bombus > Bombus affinis. The sequence continues at coordinate 30,497 of NW_026108947.1, read as the reverse complement.
TGTGTCACAAACCATCGGTTTGGCACATACGGACATAGATATATTCGCACCAGCCCGAGGAGCCGGAAGTATTTATCCTATTGCCTACCGACACATGTTTACAGTTTATGAATAGTTTCACATAAATTGTACCGTTTCCTCATAATACAGTGCAACGTGATGTCCGAAATGGCTGACAAAATTAGGTACAAGCACGAAATATATGCAAGACAATATATGGTATCTGTATAGCTTGGAAATTGTGACCGTTGCTCGCTCGCTCCGCTCGCTCGTAAAAATCTAGTCCAACCCCACAACCGATCCGACACGTTCGCAAATTTGAAATATGTCGCCATCATATCGAAAAATGAACGCAAGATGGATTGGTTTTAGGTTAGGCTATAGTTTTCGAGCGAGCGCAGCGAGCGAGAGACGCGTATAGATGTGTCATAAACCAACGGTTTGGCACATACGGGCATTGAAATATTCGCACCAGCCCGAGGAGCCGGATGTATTTATCCTATTGCCTACCGACACATGTTTACAGTTTATGAATAGTTTCACATAAATAGTACTATTTCCTCATAGTACAGTGCAATGTGATGTCCGAAATGGCTGACAAAATTAGGTAATAACACGAAATATATGGAAGGCAATATAAGGTATATGTATAGCTTGGAAATTGTGACCGTTGCTCGCTCGCTCCGGTCGCTCGTAAAAATCTAGTCCAACCTCACAACCGATCCCACACGTTCGCAAATTTGAAATATGTCGCCACCATATCGAATAATGAACGGAAGATGGATTGGTTTTAGGTTAGGCTATAGCTTTCGTGCGAGCGCAGAGAACGAGAGACGCGTAAAGGTGTGTCACAAACCATCGGTTTGGCACATACGGACATTGATATATTCGCACCAGCCCGAGGAGCCGGAACTCTTTATCCTATTGCCTTCTGACAAATGTTTACGGTTTACCAATAGTTTCACATAATTAGTACCGTTTCCTCATAGTACAGTGCAACGTGATGTCCGAAATGGCTGACAAAATTAGGTACAAGCACGAAATATATGCAAGACAATATATGGTATATGTATAGCTTGGAAATTGTGACCGTTGCTCGCTCGCTCCGCTCGCTCGTAAAAATCTAGTCCAACCCCACAACCGATCCGACACGTTCGCAAATTTGAAATATGTCGCCATCATATCGAATAATGAACGCAAGATGGATTGGTTTTAGGTTAGGCTATAGTTTTCGAGCGAGCGCAGCGAGCGAGAGACGCGTATAGGTGTGTCATAAACCAACGGTTTGGCACATACGGACATTGAAATATTCGCACCAGCCCGAGGAGCCGGATGTATTTATCCTATTGCCTACCGACACATGTTTACAGTTTATGAATAGTTTCACATAAATAGTACTATTTCCTCATAGTACAGTGCAATGTGATGTCCGAAATGGCTGACAAAATTAGGTAATAACACGAAATATATGGAAGGCAATATAAGGTATATGTATAGCTTGGAAATTGTGACCGTTGCTCGCTCGCTCCGGTCGCTCGTAAAAATCTAGTCCAACCTCACAACCGATCCCACACGTTCGCAAATTTGAAATATGTCGCCACCATATCGAATAATGAACGGAAGGTGGATTGGTTTTAGGTTAGGCTATAGCTTTCGTGCGAGCGCAGCGAACGAGAGACGCGTAAAGGTGTGTCACAAACCATCGGTTTGGCACATGCGGACATAGATATATTCGCACCAGCCCGAGGAGCCGGAAGTATTTATCCTATTGCCTACCGACACATGTTTACAGTTTATGAATAGTTTCACATAAATAGTACAATTTCCTCATAGTACAGTGCAATGTGATGTCCGAAATGGCTGACAAAATTAGGTAATAACACGAAATATATGGAAGGCAATATAAGGTATATGTATAGCTTGGAAATTGTGACCGTTGCTCGCTCGCTCCGCTCGCTCGTAAAAATCTAGTCCAACCTCACAACCGATCCCACACGTTCGCAAATTTGAAATATGTCGCCACCATATCGAATAATGAACGGAAGATGGATTGGTTTTAGGTTAAGCTATAGCTTTCGTGCGAGCGCAGCGAACGAGAGACGCGTAAAGGTGTGTCACAAACCATCGGTTTGGCACATGCGGACAGAGATATATTCGCACCAGCCCGAGGAGCAGGTAGTATTTATCCTATTGCCTACCGACACATGTTTACAGTTTATGAATAGTTTCACATAAACAGTACAATTTCCTCATAGTACAGTGCAATGTGATGTCCGAAATGGCTGACAAAATTAGGTAATAACACGAAATATATGGAAGGCAATATAAGGTATATGTATAGCTTGGAAATTGTGACCGTTGCTCGCTCGCTCCGCTCGCTCGTAAAAATCTAGTCCAACCTCACAACCGATCCCACACGTTCGCAAATTTGAAATATGTCGCCACCATATCGAATAATGAACGGAAGATGGATTGGTTTTAGGTTAGGCTATAGCTTTCTTGCGAGCGCAGCGAACGAGAGACGCGTAAAGGTGTGTCACAAACCATCGGTTTGGCACATACGGACATTGATATATTCGCACCAGCCCGAGGAGCCGGAAGTCTTTATCCTGTTGCCTTCTGACAAATGTTTACGGTTTACCAATAGTTTCACATAATTAGTACCGTTTCCTCATAGTACAGTGCAACGTGATGTCCGAAATGGCTGACAAAATTAGGTACAAACACGAAATATATGGAAGGCAATATAAGGTATATGTATAGCTTGGAAATTGTGACCGTTGCTCGCTCGCTCCGCTCGCTCGTAAAAATCTAGTCCAACCTCACAACCGATCCCACACGTTCGCAAATTTGAAATATGTCGCCACCATATCGAATAATGAACGGAAGATGGATTGGTTTTAGGTTAAGCTATAGCTTTCGTGCGAGCGCAGCGAACGAGAGACGCGTAAAGGTGTGTCACAAACCATCGGTTTGGCACATGCGGACAGAGATATATTCGCACCAGCCCGAGGAGCCGGTAGTATTTATCCTATTGCCTACCGACACATGTTTACAGTTTATGAATAGTTTCACATAAACAGTACAATTTCCTCATAGTACAGTGCAATGTGATGTCCGAAATGGCTGACAAAATTAGGTAATAACACGAAATATATGGAAGGCAATATAAGGTATATGTATAGCTTGGAAATTGTGACCGTTGCTCGCTCGCTCCGCTCGCTCGTAAAAATCTAGTCCAACCTCACAACCGATCCCACACGTTCGCAAATTTGAAATATGTCGCCACCATATCGAATAATGAACGGAAGATGGATTGGTTTTAGGTTAGGCTATAGCTTTCTTGCGAGCGCAGCGAACGAGAGACGCGTAAAGGTGTGTCACAAACCATCGGTTTGGCACATACGGACATTGATATATTCGCACCAGCCCGAGGAGCCGGAAGTCTTTATCCTGTTGCCTTCTGACAAATGTTTACGGTTTACCAATAGTTTCACATAATTAGTACCGTTTCCTCATAGTACAGTGCAACGTGATGTCCGAAATGGCTGACAAAATTAGGTACAAACACGAAATATATGCAAGACAATATATGGTATCTGTATAGCTTGGAAATTGTGACCGTTGCTCGCTCGCTCCGCTCGCTCGTAAAAATCTAGTCCAACCCCACAACCGATCCGACACGTTCGCAAATTTGAAATATGTCGCCATCATATCGAAAAATGAACGCAAGATGGATTGGTTTTAGGTTAGGCTATAGTTTTCGAGCGAGCGCAGCGAGCGAGAGACGCGTATAGATGTGTCATAAACCAACGGTTTGGCACATACGGACATTGAAATATTCGCACCAGCCCGAGGAGCCGGATGTATTTATCCTATTGCCTACCGACACATGTTTACAGTTTATGAATAGTTTCACATAAATAGTACTATTTCCTCATAGTACAGTGCAATGTGATGTCCGAAATGGCTGACAAAATTAGGTAATAACACGAAATATATGGAAGGCAATATAAGGTATATGTATAGCTTGGAAATTGTGACCGTTGCTCGCTCGCTCCGGTCGCTCGTAAAAATCTAGTCCAACCTCACAACCGATCCCACACGTTCGCAAATTTGAAATATGTCGCCACCATATCGAATAATGAACGGAAGATGGATTGGTTTTAGGTTAGGCTATAGCTTTCGTGCGAGCGCAGAGAACGAGAGACGCGTAAAGGTGTGTCACAAACCATCGGTTTGGCACATACGGACATAGATATATTCGCACCAGCCCGAGGAGCCGGAAGTATTTATCCTATTGCCTACCGACACATGTTTACAGTTTATGAATAGTTTCACATAAATAGTACAATTTCCTCATAGTACAGTGCAATGTGATGTCCGAAATGGCTGACAAAGTTAGGTAATAACACGAAGTATATGGAAGGCAATATAAGGTATATGTATAGCTTGGAAATTGTGACCGTTGCTCGCTCGCTCCGTTCGCTCGTAAAAATCTAGTCCAACCTCACAACCGATCCCACACGTTCGCAAATTTGAAATATGTCGCCACCATATCGAATAATGAACGGAAGATTGATTGGTTTTAGGTTAGGCTATAGCTTTCGTGCGGGCGCAGCGAACGAAAGACACGTAAAGGTGTGTCACAAACCATCGGTTTGGCACATACGGACATTGATATATTCGCACCAGCCCGAGGAGCCGGAACTCTTTATCCTATTGCCTTCTGACAAATGTTTACGGTTTACCAATAGTTTCACATAATTAGTACCGTTTCCTCATAGTACAGTGCAACGTGATGTCCGAAATGGCTGACAAAATTAGGTACAAGCACGAAATATATGCAAGACAATATATGGTATATGTATAGCTTGGAAATTGTGACCGTTGCTCGCTCGCTCCGCTCGCTCGTAAAAATCTAGTCCAACCCCACATCCGATCCGACACGTTCGCAAATTTGAAATATGTCGCCATCATATCGAATAATGAACGCAAGATGGATTGGTTTTAGGTTAGGCTACAGTTTTCGAGCGAGCGCAGCGAGCGAGAGACGCGTATAGGTGTGTCATAAACCAACGGTTTGGCACATACGGACATTGAAATATTCGCACCAGCCCGAGGAGCCGGATGTATTTATCCGATTGCCTACCGAAACATGTTTACAGTTTATGAATAGTTTCACATAAATAGTACTATTTCCTCATAGTACAGTGCAATGTGATGTCCGAAATGGCTGACAAAATTAGGTAATAACACGAAATATATGGAAGGCAATATAAGGTATATGTATAGCTTGGAAATTGTGACCGTTGCTCGCTCGCTCCGCTCGCTCGTAAAAATCTAGTCCAACCTCACAACCGATCCCACACGTTCGCAAATTTGAAATATGTCGCCACCATATCGAATAATGAACGGAAGATGGATTGGTTTTAGGTTAGGCTATAGCTTTCGTGCGAGCGCAGCGAACGAGAGACGCGTATAGATGTGTCATAAACCAACGGTTTGGCACATACGGACATTGAAATATTCGCACCAGCCCGAGGAGCCGGATGTATTTATCCTATTGCCTACCGACACATGTTTACAGTTTATGAATAGTTTCACATAAATAGTACTATTTCCTCATAGTACAGTGCAATGTGATGTCCGAAATGGCTGACAAAATTAGGTAATAACACGAAATATATGGAAGGCAATATAAGGTATATGTATAGCTTGGAAATTGTGACCGTTGCTCGCTCGCTCCGGTCGCTCGTAAAATTCTAGTCCAACCTCACAACCGATCCCACACGTTCGCAAATTTGAAATATGTCGCCACCATATCGAATAATGAACGGAAGATGGATTGGTTTTAGGTTAGGCTATAGCTTTCGTGCGAGCGCAGAGAACGAGAGACGCGTAAAGGTGTGTCACAAACCATCGGTTTGGCACATACTGACATAGATATATTCGCACCAGCCCGAGGAGCCGGAAGTATTTATCCTATTGCCTACCGACACATGTTTACAGTTTATGAATAGTTTCACATAAATAGTACAATTTCCTCATAGTACAGTGCAATGTGATGTCCGAAATGGCTGACAAAGTTAGGTAATAACACGAAATATATGGAAGGCAATATAAGGTATATGTATAGCTTGGAAATTGTGACCGTTGCTCGCTCGCTCCGTTCGCTCGTAAAAATCTAGTCCAACCTCACAACCGATCCCACACGTTCGCAAATTTGAAATATGTCGCCACCATATCGAATAATGAACGGAAGATGGATTGGTTTTAGGTTAGGCTATAGCTTTCTTGCGAGCGCAGCGAACGAGAGACGCGTAAAGGTGTGTCACAAACCATCGGTTTGGCACATACGGACATTGATATATTCGCACCAGCCCGAGGAGCCGGAAGTCTTTATCCTGTTGCCTTCTGACAAATGTTTACGGTTTACCAATAGTTTCACATAATTAGTACCGTTTCCTCATAGTACAGTGCAACGTGATGTCTGAAATGGCTGACAAAATTAGGTACAAGCACGAAATATATGCAAGACAATATATGGTATATGTATAGCTTGGAAATTGTGACCGTTGCTCGCTCGCTCCACTCGCTCGTAAAAATCTAGTCCAACCCCACAACCGATCCGACACGTTCGCAAATTTGAAACATGTCGCCATCATATCGAATAATGAACGCAAGATGGATTGGTTTTAGGTTAGGCTATAGTTTTCGAGCGAGCGCCGCGAGCGAGAGACGCGTAAAGGTGTGTCATAAACCAACGGTTTGGCACATACGGACATTGATATACTCGCACCAGCCCGAGGAGCCGGAAGTATTTATCCTATTGCCTACCGACACATGTTTACAGTTTATGAATAGTTTCACATAAATACTACTATTTCCTCATAGTACAGTGCAATGTGATGTCAGAAATGGCTGACAAAATTAGGTAATAACACGAAATATATGGAAGGCAATATAAGGTATATGTATAGCTTGGAAATTGTGACCGTTGCTCGCTCGCTCCGTTCGCTCGTAAAAATCTTGTCCAACCTCACAACCGATCCCACATGTTCGCAAATTTGAAATATGTCGCCACCATATCGAATAATGAACGGAAGATTGATTGGTTTTAGGTTAGGCTATAGCTTTCGTGCGGGCGCAGCGAACGAGAGACGCGTAAAGGTGTGTCACAAACCATCGGTTTGGCACATACGGACATTGATATATTCGCACCAGCCCGAGGAGCCGGAAGTCTTTATCCTATTGCCTTCTGACAAATGTTTACGGTTTACCAATAGTTTAACATAATTCGTACCGTTTCCTCATAGTACAGTGCAACGTGATGTCCGAAATGGCTGACAAAATTAGGTACAAACACGAAATATATGCAAGACAATATATGGTATCTGTATAGCTTGGAAATTGTGACCGTTGCTCGCTCGCTCCGCTCGCTCGTAAAAATCTAGTCCAACCCCACAACCGATCCGACACGTTCGCAAATTTGAAATATGTCGCCATCATATCGAAAAATGAACGCAAGATGGATTGGTTTTAGGTTAGGCTATAGTTTTCGAGCGAGCGCAGCGAGCGAGAGACGCGTATAGATGTGTCATAAACCAACGGTTTGGCACATACGGACATTGAAATATTCGCACCAGCCCGAGGAGCCGGATGTATTTATCCTATTGCCTACCGACACATGTTTACAGTTTATGAATAGTTTCACATAAATAGTACTATTTCCTCATAGTACAGTGCAATGTGATGTCCGAAATGGCTGACAAAATTAGGTAATAACACGAAATATATGGAAGGCAATATAAGGTATATGTATAGCTTGGAAATTGTGACCGTTGCTCGCTCGCTCCGGTCGCTCGTAAAAATCTAGTCCAACCTCACAACCGATCCCACACGTTCGCAAATTTGAAATATGTCGCCACCATATCGAATAATGAACGGAAGATGGATTGGTTTTAGGTTAGGCTATAGCTTTCGTGCGAGCGCAGCGAACGAGAGACGCGTAAAGGTGTGTCACAAACCATCGGTTTGGCACATACGGACATAGATATATTCGCACCAGCCCGAGGAGCCGGAAGTATTTATCCTATTGCCTACCGACACATGTTTACAGTTTATGAATAGTTTCACATAAATAGTACAATTTCCTCATAGTACAGTGCAATGTGATGTCCGAAATGGCTGACAAAATTAGGTAATAACACGAAATATATGGAAGGCAATATAAGGTATATGTATAGCTTGGAAATTGTGACCGTTGCTCGCTCGCTCCGCTCGCTCGTAAAAATCTAGTCCAACCTCACAACCGATCCCACACGTTCGCAAATTTGAAATATGTCGCCACCATATCGAATAATGAACGGAAGATGGATTGGTTTTAGGTTAGGCTATAGCTTTCGTGCGAGCGCAGCGAACGAGAGACGCGTATAGATGTGTCATAAACCAACGGTTTGGCACATACGGACATTGAAATATTCGCACCAGCCCGAGGAGCCGGATGTATTTATCCTATTGCCTACCGACACATGTTTACAGTTTATGAATAGTTTCACATAAATAGTACTATTTCCTCATAGTACAGTGCAATGTGATGTCCGAAATGGCTGACAAAATTAGGTAATAACACGAAATATATGGAAGGCAATATAAGGTATATGTATAGCTTGGAAATTGTGACCGTTGCTCGCTCGCTCCGGTCGCTCGTAAAAATCTAGTCCAACCTCACAACCGATCCCACACGTTCGCAAATTTGAAATATGTCGCCACCATATCGAATAATGAACGGAAGATGGATTGGTTTTAGGTTAGGCTATAGCTTTCGTGCGAGCGCAGAGAACGAGAGACGCGTAAAGGTGTGTCACAAACCATCGGTTTGGCACATACGGACATAGATATATTCGCACCAGCCCGAGGAGCCGGAAGTATTTATCCTATTGCCTACCGACACATGTTTACAGTTTATGAATAGTTTCACATAAATAGTACAATTTCCTCATAGTACAGTGCAATGTGATGTCCGAAATGGCTGACAAAGTTAGGTAATAACACGAAATATATGGAAGGCAATATAAGGTATATGTATAGCTTGGAAATTGTGACCGTTGCTCGCTCGCTCCGTTCGCTCGTAAAAATCTAGTCCAACCTCACAACCGATCCCACACGTTCGCAAATTTGAAATATGTCGCCACCATATCGAATAATGAACGGAAGATTGATTGGTTTTAGGTTAGGCTATAGCTTTCGTGCGGGCGCAGCGAACGAGAGACACGTAAAGGTGTGTCACAAACCATCGGTTTGGCACATACGGACATTGATATATTCGCACCAGCCCGAGGAGCCGGAACTCTTTATCCTATTGCCTTCTGACAAATGTTTACGGTTTACCAATAGTTTCACATAATTAGTACCGTTTCCTCATAGTGCAGTGCAACGTGATGTCCGAAATGGCTGACAAAATTAGGTACAAGCACGAAATATATGCAAGACAATATATGGTATATGTATAGCTTGGAAATTGTGACCGTTGCTCGCTCGCTCCGCTCGCTCGTAAAAATCTAGTCCAACACCACATCCGATCCGACACGTTCGCAAATTTGAAATATGTCGCCATCATATCGAATAATGAACGCAAGATGGATTGGTTTTAGGTTAGGCTACAGTTTTCGAGCGAGCGCAGCGAGCGAGAGACGCGTATAGGTGTGTCATAAACCAACGGTTTGGCACATACGGACATTGAAATATTCGCACCAGCCCGAGGAGCCGGATGTATTTATCCTATTGCCTACCGAAACATGTTTACAGTTTATGAATAGTTTCACATAAATAGTACTATTTCCTCATAGTACAGTGCAATGTGATGTCCGAAATGGCTGACAAAATTAGGTAATAACACGAAATATATGGAAGGCAATATAAGGTATATGTATAGCTTGGAAATTGTGACCGTTGCTCGCTCGCTCCGGTCGCTCGTAAAAATCTAGTCCAACCTCACAACCGATCCCACACGTTCGCAAATTTGAAATATGTCGCCACCATATCGAATAATGAACGGAAGATGGATTGGTTTTAGGTTAGGCTATAGCTTTCGTGCGAGCGCAGCGAACGAGAGACGCGTAAAGGTGTGTCACAAACCATCGGTTTGGCACATACGGACATAGATATATTCGCACCAGCCCGAGGAGCCGGAAGTATTTATCCTATTGCCTACCGACACATGTTTACAGTTTATGAATAGTTTCACATAAATAGTACAATTTCCTCATAGTACAGTGCAATGTGATGTCCGAAATGGCTGACAAAATTAGGTAATAACACGAAATATATGGAAGGCAATATAAGGTATATGTCTAGCTTGGAAATTGTGACCGTTGCTCGCTCGCTCCGCTCGCTCGTAAAAATCTAGTCCAACCTCACAACCGATCCCACACGTTCGCAAATTTGAAATATGTCGCCACCATATCGAATAATGAACGGAAGATGGATTGGTTTTAGGTTAGGCTATAGTTTTCGTGCGAGCGCAGCGAACGAGAGACGCGTAAAGGTGTGTCACAAACCAACGGTTTGGCACATACGAACGTTGATATATTCGCACCAGCCCGACGAGCCGGAAGTATTTATCCTATTGCCTACCGACACATGTTTACAGTTTATGAATAGTTTCACATAAATAGTACTATTTCCTCATAGTACAGTGCAATGTGATGTCCGCAATGGCTGACAAAATTAGGTAATAACACGAAATATATGGAAGGCAATATAAGGTATATGTATAGCTTGGAAATTGTGACCGTTGCTCGCTCGCTCCGCTCGCTCGAAAAAATCTAGTCCAACCTCACAACCGATCCGACACGTTCGCAAATTTGAAATATGTCGCCACCATATCGAATAATGAACGGAAGATGGATTGGTTTTAGGTTAGGCTATAGCTTTCGTGCGAGCGCAGCGAACGAGAGACGCGTAAAGGTGTGTCACAAACCATCCGTTTGGCACATACGGACATTGATATATTCGCACCAGCCCGAGGAGCCGGAAGTATTTATCCTATTGCCTACCGACACATGTTTACAGTTTATGAATAGTTTCACATAAATAGTACTATTTCCTCATAGTACAGTGCAATGTGATGTCCGAAATGGCTGACAAAATTAGGTAATAACACGAAATATATGGAAGGCAATATAAGGTATATGTATAGCTTGGAAATTGTGACCATTGCTCGCTCGCTCCGCTCGCTCGTAAAAATCTAGTCCAACCTCACAACCGATCCCACACGTTCGCAAATTTGAAATATGTCGCCACCATATCGAATAATGAACGGAAGATGGATTGGTTTTAGGTTAGGCTAAAGCTTTCGTGCGAGCGCAGCGAACGAGAGACGCGTAAAGGTGTGTCACAAACCAACGGTTTGGCACATACGGACGTTGAAATATTCGCACCAGCCCGAGGAGCCAGAAGTCTTTATCCAATTGCCTTCTGACAAATGTTTACGGTTTACCAATAGTTTCACATAATTAGTACCGGTTCCTCATAGTACAGTGCAACGTGATGTCCGAAGTGGCTGACAAAATTAGGTACAAGCACGAAATATATGCAAGACAATATATGGTATATGTATAGCTTGGAAATTGTGACCGTTGCTCGCTCGCTCCGCTTTCTCGTAAAAATCTAGTCCAACCTCACAACCGATCCCACACGTTCGCAAATTTGAAATATGTCGCCACCATATCGAATAATGAACGGAAGATGGATTGGTTTTAGGTTAGGCTATAGCTTTCGTGCGAGCGCAGCGAACGAGAGACGCGTAAAGGTGTGTCACAATCCATCGGTTTGGCACATACGGACATTGATATATTCGCACCAGCCCGAGGAGCCGGAAGTCTTTATCCTAATGCCTTCTGACAAATGTTTACGGTTTACCAATAGTTTCACATAATTAGTACCGTTTCCTCATAGTACAGTGCAACGTGATGTCCGAAATGGCTGACAAAATTAGGTACAAGCACGAAATATATGCAAGACAATACGTGGTATATGTATAGCTTGGAAATTGTGACCGTTGCTCGCACGCTCCGCTCGCTCGTAAAAATCTAGTCCAACCCCACTACCGCTCCGACACGTTCGCAAATTTGAAATATGTCGCCATCATATCGAATAATGAACGAAAGATGGATTGGTTTTAGGTTAGGCTATAGTTTGCGAGCGAGCGCAGCGAGCGAGAGACGCGTATAGTTGTGTCATAAACCAACGGTTTGGCACATACGGACATTGAAATATTCGCATCAGCCCGAGGAGCCGGAAGTATTTATCCTATTGCCTACCGACACATGTTTACAGTTTATGAATAGTTTCACATAAATAGTACTATTTCCACATAGTACAATGCAATGTGATGTCCGAAATGGCTGACAAAATTAGGTAATAACACGACATATATGCAAGGCAATATAAGGTGTATGTATAGGTTGGAAATTGTGATCGTTGCTCGCTCGCTCGAAAAAATCTAGTCCAACCTCACAACCGATCCGACACGTTCGCAAATATGAAATATGTCGCCACCATATCGAATAATGAACGGAAGATGGATTGGTTTTAGGTTAGGCTAAAGCTTTCGTGCGAGCGCAGCGAACGAGAGACGCGTAAAGGTGTGTCACAAACCAACGGTTTGGCACATACGGACGTTGAAATATTCGCACCAGCCCGAGGAGCCGGAAGTCTTTATCCTATTGCATTCTGACAAATGTTTACGGTTTACCAATAGTTTCACATAATTAGTACCGTTTCCTCATAGTACAGTGCAACGTGATGTCCGAAATGGCTGACAAAATTAGGTACAAGCACGAAATATATGCAAGACAATATATGGTATATGTATAGCTTGGAAATTGTGACCGTTGCTCGCTCGCTCCGCTCGCTCGTAAAAATCTAGTCCAACCTCACAACCGATCCCACACGTTCGCAAATTTGAAATATGTCGCCACCATATCGAATAATGAACGGAAGATGGATTGGTTTTAGGTTAGGCTATAGCTTTCGTGCGAGCGCAGCGAACGAGAGACGCGTAAAGGTGTGTCACAAACCATCGGTTTGGCACATACGGACATTGATATATTCGCACCAGCCCGAGGAGCCGGAAGTCTTTATCCTGATGCCTTCTGACAAATGTTTACGGTTTACCAATAGTTTCACATAATTAGTACCGTTTCCTCATAGTACAGTGCAACGTGATGTCCGAAATGGCTGACAAAATTAGGTACAAGCACAAAATATATGCAAGACAATACGTGGTATATGTATAGCTTGGAAATTGTGACCGTTGCTCGCTCGCTCCGCTCGCTCGTAAAAATCTAGTCCAACCCCACTACCGATCCGACACGTTCGCAAATTTGAAATATGTCGCCATCATATCGAATAATGAACGCAAGATGGATTGGTTTTAGGTTAGGCTATAGTTTTCGAGCGAGCGCAGCGAGCGAGAGACGCGTATAGTTGTGTCATAAACCAACGGTTTGGCACATACGGACATTGAAATATTCGCATCAGCCCGAGGAGCCGGAAGTATTTATCCTATTGCCTACCGACACATGTTTACAGTTTATGAATAGCTTCACATAAATAGTACTATTTCCACATAGTACAATGCAATGTGATGTCCGAAATGGCTGACAAAATTAGGTAATAACACGACATATATGCAAGGCAATATAAAGTGTATGTATAGGTTGGAAATTGTGATCGTTGCTCGCTCGCTCGAAAAAATCTAGTCCAACCTCACAACCGATCCGACACGTTCGCAAATTTGAAATATGTCGCCACCATATCGAATAATGAACGGAAGATGGATTGGTTTTAGGTTAGGCTAAAGCTTTCGTGCGAGCGCAGCGAACGAGAGACGCGTAAAGGTGTGTCACAAACCAACGGTTTGGCACATACGAACGTTGAAATATTCGCACCAGCCCGAGGAGCCGGAAGTCTTTATCCTATTGCCTTCTGACAAATGTTTACGGTTTACCAATAGTTTCACATAATTAGTACCGTTTCCTCATAGTACAGTGCAACGTGATGCCCGAAATGGCTGACAAAATTAGGTACAAGCACGAAATATATGCAAGACAATATATGGTATATGTAGAGCTTGGAAATTGTGACCGTTGCTCGCTCGCTCAGCTCGCTCGTAAAAATCTAGTCCAACCTCACAACCGATCCCACGCGTTCGCAAATTTGAAATATGTCGCCACCATATCGAATAATGAACGGAAGATGGATTGGTTTCAGGTTAGGCTATAGCTTTCGTGCGAGCGCAGCGAACGAGAGATGCGTAAAGGTGTGTCACAAACCATCGGTTTGGCACATACGGACATTGATATATTCGCACCAGCCCGAGGAGCCGGAAGTCTTTATCCTATTGCCTTCTGACAAATGTTTACGGTTTACCAATAGTTTCACATAAATAGTACTATTTCCTCATAGTACAGTGCAATGTGATGTCCGAAATGGCTGACAAAATTAGGTACAAGCACGAAATATATGCAAGACAATATATGGTATATGTATAGCTTGGAAATTGTGACCGTTGCTCGCTCGCTCCGCTCGCTCGTAAAAATCTACTCCAACCTCACAACTGATCCGACACGTTCGCAAATTTGAAATATGTCGCCATCATATCGAATAATGAACGCAAGATGGATTGGTTTTAGGTTAGGCTATAGTTTTCGAGCTAGCGCCGCGAGCGAGAGACGCGTATAGGTGTGTCATAAACCAACGGTTTGGCACATACGGACATTGAAATATTCGCATCAGCCCGAGGTGCCGGAAGTATTTATCCTATTGCCTACCGACACACGTTTACAGTTTATGAATAGTTTCACATAAATAGTACTATTTCCACATAGTACAATGCAATGTGATGTCCGAAATGGCTGACAAAATTAGGTAATAACACGACATATATGCAAGGCAATATAAGGTGTATGTATAGGTTGGAAATTGTGATCGTTGCTCGCTCGCTCCGCTCGCCCGTAAAAATCTAGTCCAACCTCACATCCGAACCCACACGTTCGCAAATTTGAAATATGTCGCCACCATATCGAATAATGAACGGAAGATGGATTGGTTTTAGGTTAGGCTATAGCTTTCGTGCGAGCGCAGCGAACGAGAGATGCGTAAAGGTGTGTCACAAACCATCGGTTTGGCACATACGGACATTGATATATTCGCACCAGCCCGAGGAGCCGGAAGTCTTTATCCTATTGCCTTCTGACAAATGTTTACGATTTACCAATAGTTTCACATAATTAGTACCGTTTCCTCATAGTACAGTGCAACGTGATGTCCGAAATGGCTGACAAAATTAGGTACAAGCACGAAATATATGCAAGACAATATATGGTATATGTATAGCTTGGAAATTGTGACCGTTGCTCGCTCGCTCCGCTCGCTCGTAAAAATCTAGTCCATCCTCACAACCGATCCGACACGTTCGCAAATTTGAAATATGTCGCCATCATATCGAATAATGAACGCAAGATGCATTGGTTTTAGGTTAGGCTATAGTTTTCGAGCGAGCGCAGCGAGCGAGAGACGCGTGTAGGTGTGTCATAAACCAACGGTTTGGCACATACGGACATTGAAATATTCGCACCAGCCCGAGGAGCCGGAAGTATTTATCCTATTGCCTACCGACAGATGTTTACAGTTTACGAATAGTTTCACATAAATAGTACTATTTCCTCATAGTACAGTGCAATGTGATGTCCGAAATGGCTGACAAAATTAGGTAATAACACGAAATATATGGAAGGCAATATAAGATATATGTATAGCTTGGAAATTGTGACCGTTGCTCGCTCGCTCCGCTCGCTCGAAAAAATCTAGTCCAACCTCACAACCGATCCGACACGTTCGCAAATTTGAAATATGTCGCCACCATATCGAATAATGAACGGAAGATGGATTGGTTTTAGGTTAGGCTAAAGCTTTCGTGCGAGCGCAGCGACCGAGAGACGCGTAAAGGTGTGTCACAAACCAACGGTTTGGCACATACGGACGTTGAAATATTCGCACCAGCCCGAGGAGCCGGAAGTCTTTATCCAATTGCCTTCTGACAAATGTTTACGGTTTACCAATAGTTTCACATAATTAGTACCGTTTCCTCATAGTACAGTGCAACGTGATGTCCGAAATGGCTGACAAAATTAGGTACAAGCACGAAATATATGCAAGACAATATATGGTATATGTATAGCTTGGAAATTGTGACCGTTGCTCGCTCGCTCCGCTCGCCCGTAAAAATCTAGTCCAACCTCACAACCGATCCCACACGTTCGCAAATTTGAAATATGTCGCCACCATATCGAATAATGAACGGAAGATGGATTGGTTTTAGGTTAGGCTATAGCTTTCGTGCGAGCGCAGCGAACGAGAGATGCGTAAAGGTGTGTCACAAACCATCGGTTTGGCACATACGGACATTGATATATTCGCACCAGCCCGAGGAGCCGGAAGTCTTTATCCTATTGCCTTCTGACAAATGTTTGCGGTTTACCAATAGTATCACATAATTAGTACCGTTTCCTCATAGTACAGTGCAACGTGATGTCCGAAATGGCTGACAAAATTAGGTACAAGCACGAAATATATGCAAGACAATATATGGTATATGTATAGCTTGGAAATTGTGACCGTTGCTCGCTCGCTCCGCTCGCTCGTAAAAATCTAGTCCATCCTCACAACCGATGCGACACGTTCGCAAATTTGAAATATGTCGCCATCATATCGAATAATGAACGCAAGATTGATTGGTTTTAGGTTAGGCTATAGTTTTCGAGCGAGCGCAGCGAGCGAGAGACGCGTGTAGGTGTGTCATAAACCAACGGTTTGGCACATACGGACATTGAAATATTCGCACCAGCCCGAGGAGCCGGAAGTATTTATCCTATTGCCTACCGACACATGTTTACAGTTTACGAATAGTTTCACATAAATAGTACTATTTCCTCATAGTACAGTGCAACGTGATGTCCGAAATGGCTGACAAAATTAGGTACAAGCACGAAATATATGCAAGACAATACGTGGTATATGTATAGCTTGGAAATTGTGACCGTTGCTCGCTCGCTCCGCTCGCTCGTAAAAATCTAGTCCAAGCCCACTACCGATCCGACACGTTCGCAAATTTGAAATATGTCGCCATCATATCGAATAATGAACGCAAGATGGATTGGTTTTAGGTTAGGCTATAGTTTTCGAGCGAGCGCAGCGAGCGAGATACGCGTATAGGTGTGTCATAAACCAACGGTTTGGCACATACGGACATTGAAATATTCGCATCAGCCCGAGGAGCCGGAAGTATTTATCCTATTGCCTACCGACACATGTTTACAGTTTATGAATAGTTTCACATAAATAGTACCTTTTCCACATAGTACAATGCAATGTGATGTCCCAAATGGCTGACAAAATTAGGTAATAACACGACATATATGCAAGGCAATATAAGGTGTATGTATAGGTTGGAAATTGTGATCGTTGCTGGCTCGCTCGAAAAAATCTAGTCCAACCTCACAACCGATCCGACACGTTCGCAAATTTGAAATATGTCGCCACCATATCGAATAATGAACGGAAGATCGATTGGTTTTAGGTTAGGCTAAAGCTTTCGTGCGAGCGCAGCGAACGAGAGACGCGTAAACGTGTGTCACAAACCAACGGTCTGGCACATACGGACGTTGAAATATTCGCACCAGCCCGAGGAGCCGGAAGTCTTTATCCTATTGCCTTCTGACAAATGTTTACGGTTTACCAATAGTTTCACATAATTAGTACCGTTTCCTCATAGTACAGTGCAACGTGATGTCCGAAATGGCTGACAAAATTAGGTACAAGCACGAAATATATGCAAGACAATATATGGTATATGTATAGCTTGGAAATTGTGACCGTTGCTCGCTCGCTCCGCTCGCTCGTAAAAATCTAGTCCAACCTCACAACCGATCCGACACGTTCGCAAATTTGAAATATGTCGCCACCATATCGAATAATGAACGGAAGATGGATTGGTTTTAGGTTAGGCTAAAGCTTTCGTGCGAGCGCAGCGACCGAGAGACGCGTAAAGGTGTGTCACAAACCAACTGTTTGGCACATACGGGCGTTGAAATATTCGCACCAGCCCGAGGAGCCGGAAGTGTTTATCCAATTGCCTTCTGACAAATGTTTACGGTTTACCAATAGTTTCACATAATTAGTACCGTTTCCTCATAGTACAGTGCAACGTGATGTCCGAAATGGCTGACAAAATTAGGTACAAGCACGAAATATATGCAAGACAATATATGGTATATGTATAGCTTGGAAATTGTGACCGTTGCTCGCTCGCTCCGCTCGCCCGTAAAAATCTAGTCCAACCTCACAACCGATCCCACACGTTCGCAAATTTGAAATATGTCGCCACCATATCGAATAATGAACGGAAGATGGATTGGTTTTAGGTTAGGCTATTGCTTTCGTGCGAGCGCAGCGAACGAGAGACGCGTACAGGTGTGTCACAAACCATCGGTTTGGCACATACGGACATTGATATATTCGCACCAGCCCGAGGAGCCGGAAGTCTTTATCCTGATGCCTTCTGACAAATGTTTACGGTTTACCAATAGTTTCACATAATTAGTACCGTTTCCTCATAGTACAGTGCAACGTGATGTCCGAAATGGCTGACAAAATTAGGTACAAGCACAAAATATATGCAAGACAATACGTGGTATATGTATAGCTTGGAAATTGTGACCGTTGCTCGCTCGCTCCGCTCGCTCGTAAAAATCTAGTCCAACCCCACTACCGATCCGACACGATCGCAAATTTGAAATATCTCGCCATCATATCGAATAATGAACGCAAGATGGATTGGTTTTAGGTTAGGCTATAGTTTTCGAGCGAGCGCAGCGAGCGAGAGACGCGTATAGTTGTGTCATAAACCAACGGTTTGGCACATGCGGACATTGAAATATTCGCATCAGCCCGAGGAGCCGGAAGTATTTATCCTATTGCCTACCGACACATGTTTACAGTTTATGAATAGCTTCACATAAATAGTACTATTTCCACATAGTACAATGCAATGTGATGTCCGAAATGGCTGACAAAATTAGGTAATAACACGACATATATGCAAGGCAATATAAAGTGTATGTATAGGTTGGAAATTGTGATCGTTGCTCGCTCGCTCGAAAAAATCTAGTCCAACCTCACAACCGATCCGACACGTTCGCAAATTTGAAATATGTCGCCACCATATCGAATAATGAACGGAAGATGGATTGGTTTTAGGTTAGGCTAAAGCTTTCGTGCGAGCGCAGCGAACGAGAGACGCGTAAAGGTGTGTCACAAACCAACGGTTTGGCACATACGAACGTTGAAATATTCGCACCAGCCCGAGGAGCCGGAAGTCTTTATCCTATTGCCTTCTGACAAATGTTTACGGTTTACCAATAGTTTCACATAATTAGTACCGTTTCCTCATAGTACAGTGCAACGTGATGCCCGAAATGGCTGACAAAATTAGGTACAAGCACGAAATATATGCAAGACAATATATGGTATATGTATAGCTTGGAAATTGTGACCGTTGCTCGCTCGCTCAGCTCGCTCGTAAAAATCTAGTCCAACCTCACAACCGATCCCACACGTTCGCAAATTTGAAATATGTCGCCACCATATCGAATAATGAACGGAAGATGGATTGGTTTCAGGTTAGGCTATAGCTTTCGTGCGAGCGCAGCGAACGAGAGATGCGTAAAGGTGTGTCACAAACCATCGGTTTGGCACATACGGACATTGATATATTCGCACCAGCCCGAGGAGCCGGAAGTCTTTATCCTATTGCCTTCTGACAAATGTTTACGGTTTACCAATAGTTTCACATAAATAGTACTATTTCCTCATAGTACAGTGCAATGTGATGTCCGAAATGGCTGACAAAATTAGGTACAAGCACGAAATATATGCAAGACAATATATGGTATATGTATAGCTTGGAAATTGTGACCGTTGCTCGCTCGCTCCGCTCGCTCGTAAAAATCTACTCCAACCTCACAACTGATCCGACACGTTCGCAAATTTGAAATATGTCGCCATCATATCGAATAATGAACGCAAGATGGATTGGTTTTAGGTTAGGCTATAGTTTTCGAGCTAGCGCCGCGAGCGAGAGACGCGTATAGGTGTGTCATAAACCAACGGTTTGGCACATACGGACATTGAAATATTCGCATCAGCCCGAGGTGCCGGAAGTATTTATCCTATTGCCTACCGACACACGTTTACAGTTTATGAATAGTTTCACATAAATAGTACTATTTCCACATAGTACAATGCAATGTGATGTCCGAAATGGCTGACAAAATTAGGTAATAACACGACATATATGCAAGGCAATATAAGGTGTATGTATAGGTTGGAAATTGTGATCGTTGCTCGCTCGCTCGAAAAAATCTAGTCCAACCTCACAACCGATCCGACACGTTCGCAAATTTGAAATATGTCGCCACCATATCGAATAATGAACGGAAGATGGATTGGTTTTAGGTTAGGCTAAAGCTTTCGTGCGAGCGCAGCAAACGAGAGACGCGTAAAGGTGTGTCACAAACCAACGGTTTGGCACATACGGACGTTGAAATATTCGCACCAGCCCGAGGAGCCGGAAGTCTTTATCCAATTGCCTTCTGACAAATGTTTACGGTTTACCAATAGTTTCACATAAATAGTACTATTTCCTCATAGTACAGTGCAACGTGATGTCCGAAATGGCTGACAAAAATTGGTACAAGCACGAAATATATGCAAGACAATATATGGTATATGTATAGCTTGGAAATTGTGACCGTTGCTCGCTCGCTCCGCTCGCTCGTAAAAATCTAGTCCAACCCCACAACCGATCCGACACGTTCGCAAATGTGAAATATGTCGCCATCATATCGAAGAATGACGGAAGATGGATTGGTTTTAGGTTAGGCTATAGTTTTCGAGCGAGAGCAGCGAGCGAGCGACGCGTAAATGTGTGTCTCAAACCGACGGTTTGGCACATACGGACATTGAAATATTCGCACCAGCCCGAGGAGCCGGAAGTATTTATCCTATTGCCTACCGACACATGTTTACAGTTTATGAATAGTTTCACATAAATAGTACTGTTTCCTCATAGTACAGTGCAATGTGATGTCCGAAATGGCTGACAAAATTAGGTACAAGCACGAAATATATGCAAGACAATATATGGTATATGTATAGCTTGGAAATTGTGACCGTTGCTCGCTCGCTCCGCTCGCTCGTAAAAATCTACTCCAACCTCACAACTGATCCGACACGTTCGCAAATTTGAAATATGTCGCCATCATATCGAATAATGAACGCAAGATGGATTGGTTTTAGGTTAGGCTATAGTTTTCGAGCTAGCGCCGCGAGCGAGAGAAGCGTATAGGTGTGTCATAAACCAACGGTTTGGCACATACGGACATTGCAATATTCGCATCAGCCCGAGGTGCGGGAAGTATTTATCCTATTGCCTACCGACACACGTTTACAGTTTATGAATAGTTTCACATAAATAGTACTATTTCCACATAGTACAATGCAATGTGATGTCCGAAATGGCTGACAAAATTAGGTAATAACACGACATATATGCAAGGCAATATAAGGTGTATGTATAGGTTGGAAATTGTGATCGTTGCTCGCTCGCTCGAAAAAATCTAGTCCAACATCACAACCGATCCGACACGTTCGCAAATTTGAAATATGTCCCCACCATATCGAATAATGAACGGAAGATGGATTGGTTTTAGGTTAGGCTAAAGCTTTCGTGCGAGCGCAGCAAACGAGAGACGCGTAAAGGTGTGTCACAAACCAACGGTTTGGCACATACGGACGTTGAAATATTCGCACCAGCCCGAGGAGCCGGAAGTCTTTATCCTATTGCCTTCTGACAAATGTTTACGGTTTACCAATAGTTTCACATAATTAGTACCGTTTCCTCATAGTACAGTGCAACGTGATGTCCGAAATGGCTGACAAAATTAGGTACAAGCACG
The DNA here is from genome assembly GCF_024516045.1 of Bombus affinis. Classification (NCBI taxonomy): domain Eukaryota; kingdom Metazoa; phylum Arthropoda; class Insecta; order Hymenoptera; family Apidae; genus Bombus; species Bombus affinis. Next base: position 8,412 of record NW_026108947.1, on the reverse strand, counting down.
AAATATATGCAAGACAATATATGGTATATGTATAGCTTGGAAATTGTGACCGTTGCTCGCTCGCTCCGCTCGCCCGTAAAAATCTAGTCCAACCTCACATCCGATCCCACACGTTCGCAAATTTGAAATATGTCGCCACGATATCGAATAATGAACGGAAGATGGATTGGTTTTAGGTTAGGCTATAGCTTTCGTGCGAGCGCAGCGAACGAGAGATGCGTAAAGGTGTGTCACAAACCATCGGTTTGGCACATACGGACATTGATATATTCGCACCAGCCCGAGGAGCCGGAAGTCTTTATCCTATTGCCTTCTGACAAATGTTTACGGTTTACCAATAGTTTCACATAATTAGTACCGTTTCCTCATAGTACAGTGCAACGTGATGTCCGAAATGGCTGACAAAATTAGGTACAAGCACGAAATATATGCAAGACAATATATGGTATATGTATAGCTTGGAAATTGTGACCGTTGCTCGCTCGCTCCGCTCGCTCGTAAAAATCTAGTCCATCCTCACAACCGATCCGACACGTTCGCAAATTTGAAATATGTCGCCATCATATCGAATAATGAACGCAAGATGCATTGGTTTTAGGTTAGGCTATAGTTTTCGAGCGAGCGCAGCGAGCGAGAGACGCGTGTAGGTGTGTCATAAACCAACGGTTTGGCACATACGGACATTGAAATATTCGCACCAGCCCGAGGAGCCGGAAGTATTTATCCTATTGCCTACCGACACATGTTTACAGTTTACGAATAGTTTCACATAAATAGTACTATTTCCTCATAGTACAGTGCAATGTGATGTCCGAAATGGCTGACAAAATTAGGTAATAACACGAAATATATGGAAGGCAATATAAGATATATGTATAGCTTGGAAATTGTGACCGTTGCTCGCTCGCTCCGCTCGCTCGAAAAAATCTAGTCCAACCTCACAACCGATCCGACACGTTCGCAAATTTGAAATATGTCGCCACCATATCGAATAATGAACGGAAGATGGATTGGTTTTAGGTTAGGCTAAAGCTTTCGTGCGAGCGCAGCGACCGAGAGACGCGTAAAGGTGTGTCACAAACCAACGGTTTGGCACATACGGACGTTGAAATATTCGCACCAGCCCGAGGAGCCGGAAGTCTTTATCCAATTGCCTTCTGACAAATGTTTACGGTTTACCAATAGTTTCACATAATTAGTACCGTTTCCTCATAGTACAGTGCAACGTGATGTCCGAAATGGCTGACAAAATTAGGTACAAGCACGAAATATATGCAAGACAATATATGGTATATGTATAGCTTGGAAATTGTGACCGTTGCTCGCTCGCTCCGCTCGCCCGTAAAAATCTAGTCCAACCTCACAACCGATCCCACACGTTCGCAAATTTGAAATATGTCGCCACCATATCGAATAATGAACGGAAGATGGATTGGTTTTAGGTTAGGCTATAGCTTTCGTGCGAGCGCAGCGAACGAGAGATGCGTAAAGGTGTGTCACAAACCATCGGTTTGGCACATACGGACATTGATATATTCGCACCAGCCCGAGGAGCCGGAAGTCTTTATCCTATTGCCTTCTGACAAATGTTTACGGTTTACCAATAGTTTCACATAATTAGTACCGTTTCCTCATAGTACAGTGCAACGTGATGTCCGAAATGGCTGACAAAATTAGGTACAAGCACGAAATATATGCAAGACAATATATGGTATATGTATAGCTTGGAAATTGTGACCGTTGCTCGCTCGCTCCGCTCGCTCGTAAACATCTAGTCCATCCTCACAACCGATCCGACACGTTCGCAAATTTGAAATATGTCGCCATCATATCGAATAATGAACGCAAGATGGATTGGTTTTAGGTTAGGCTATAGTTTTCGAGCGAGCGCAGCGAGCGAGAGACGCGTATAGGTGTGTCATAAACCAACGGTTTGGCACATACGGACATTGAAATATTCGCATCAGCCCGAGGAGCCGGAAGTATTTATCCTATTGCCTACCGACACATGTTTACAGTTTATGAATAGTTTCACATAAATAGTACCTTTTCCACATAGTACAATGCAATGTGATGTCCCAAATGGCTGACAAAATTAGGTAATAACACGACATATATGCAAGGCAATATAAGGTGTATGTATAGGTTGGAAATTGTGATCGTTGCTGGCTCGCTCGAAAAAATCTAGTCCAACCTCACAACCGATCCGACACGTTCGCAAATTTGAAATATGTCGCCACCATATCGAATAATGAACGGAAGATCGATTGGTTTTAGGTTAGGCTAAAGCTTTCGTGCGAGCGCAGCGAACGAGAGACGCGTAAACGTGTGTCACAAACCAACGGTCTGGCACATACGGACGTTGAAATATTCGCACCAGCCCGAGGAGCCGGAAGTCTTTATCCTATTGCCTTCTGACAAATGTTTACGGTTTACCAATAGTTTCACATAATTAGTACCGTTTCCTCATAGTACAGTGCATCGTGATGTCCGAAATGGCTGACAAAATTAGGTACAAGCACGAAATATATGCAAGACAATATATGGTATATGTATAGCTTGGAAATTGTGACCGTTGCTCGCTCGCTCCGCTCGCTCGTAAAAATCTAGTCCAACCTCACAACCGATCCGACACGTTCGCAAATTTGAAATATGTCGCCACCATATCGAATAATGAACGGAAGATGGATTGGTTTTAGGTTAGGCTAAAGCTTTCGTGCGAGCGCAGCGACCGAGAGACGCGTAAAGGTGTGTCACAAACCAACGGTTTGGCACATACGGACGTTGAAATATTCGCACCAGCCCGAGGAGCCGGAAGTGTTTATCCAATTGCCTTCTGACAAATGTTTACGGTTTACCAATAGTTTCACATAATTAGTACCGTTTCCTCATAGTACAGTGCAACGTGATGTCCGAAATGGCTGACAAAATTAGGTACAAGCACGAAATATATGCAAGACAATATATGGTATATGTATAGCTTGGAAATTGTGACCGTTGCTCGCTCGCTCCGCTCGCCCGTAAAAATCTAGTCCAACCTCACAACCGATCCCACACGTTCGCAAATTTGAAATATGTCGCCACCATATCGAATAATGAACGGAAGATGGATTGGTTTTAGGTTAGGCTATAGTTTTCGAGCGAGCGCAGCGAGCGAGAGACGCGTGTAGGTGTGTCATAAACCAACGGTTTGGCACATACGGACATTGAAATATTCGCACCAGCCCGAGGAGCCGGAAGTATTTATCCTATTGCCTACCGACACATGTTTACAGTTTATGAATAGTTTCACATAAATAGTACTATTTCCTCATAGTACAGTGCAACGTGATGTCCGAAATGGCTGACAAAATTAGGTACAAGCACGACATATATGCAAGGCAATATAATGTGTATGTATAGGTTGGAAATTGTGATCGTTGCTGGCTCGCTCGAAAAAATCTAGTCCAACCTCACAACCGATCCGACACGTTCGCAAATTTGAAATATGTCGCCACCATATCGAATAATGAACGGAAGATGGATTGGTTTTAGGTTAGGCTAAAGCTTTCGTGCGAGCGCAGCGAACGAGAGACGCGTAAAGGGTGTGTCACAAACCAACGGTTTGGCACATACGGACGTTGAAATATTCGCACCAGCCCGAGGAGCCGGAAGTCTTTATCCTATTGCCTTCTGACAAATGTTTACGGTTTACCAATAGTTTCACATAATTAGTACCGTTTCCTCATAGTACAGTGCAACGTGATGTCCGAAATGGCTGACAAAATTAGGTACAAGCACGAAATATATGCAAGAAATATATGGTATATGTATAGCTTGGAAATTGTGACCGTTGCTCGCTCGCTCCGCTCGCTCGTAAAAATCTAGTCCAACCTCACAACCGATCCCGCACGTTCGCAAATTTGAAATATGTCGCCACCATATCGAATAATGAACGGAAGATGGATTGGTTTTAGGTTAGGCTAAAGCTTTCGTGCGAGCGCAGCGAACGAGAGACGCGTAAAGGGTGTGTCACAAACCAACGGTCTGGCACATACGGACGTTGAAATATTCGCACCAGCCCGAGGAGCCGGAAGTCTTTATCCTATTGCCTTCTGACAAATGTTTACGGTTTACCAATAGTTTCACATAATTAGTACCGTTTCCTCATAGTACAGTGCAACGTGATGTCTGAAATGGCTGACAAAATTAGGTACAAGCACGAAATATATGCAAGACAATATATGGTATATGTATAGCTTGGAAATTGTGACCGTTGCTCGCTCGCTCCGCTCGCTCGTAAAAATCTAGTCCAACCCCACAACCGATCCGACACGTTCGCAAATTTGAAATATGTCGCCATCATATCGAATAATGAACGCAAGATGGATTGGTTTTAGGTTAGGCTATAGTTTTCGAGCGAGCGCCGCGAGCGAGAGACGCGTAAAGGTGTGTCATAAACCAACGGTTTGGCACATACGGACATTGAAATATTCGCACCAGCCCGAGGAGCCGGAAGTATTTATCCTATTGCCTACCGACACATGTTTACAGTTTATGAATAGTTTCACATAAATAGTACTATTTCCTCATAGTACAGTGCAACGTGATGTCCGAAATGGCAGACAAAATTAGGTAATAACACGAAATATATGGAAGGCAATATAACGTATATGTATAGCTTGGAAATTGAGACCGTTGCTCGCTCGCTCCGCTCGCTCGTAAAAATCTAGTCCAATCTCACAACCGATCCCACACGTTCGCAAATTTGAAATATGTCGCCACCATATCGAATAATGAACGGAAGATGGATTGGTTTTAGGTTAGGCTATAGCTTTCGTGCGAGCGCAGCGAACGAGAGACGCGTAAAGGTGTGTCACAAACCATCGGTTTGGCACATACGGACATTGATATATTCGCACCAGCCCGAGGAGCCAGAAGTCTTTATCCTATTGCCTTCTGACAAATGTTTACGGTTTACCAATAGTTTCACATAATTAGTACCGTTTCCTCATAGTACAGTGCAACGTGATGTCTGAAACGGCTGACAAAATTAGGTACAAGCACGAAATATATGCAAGACAATATATGGTATATGTATAGCTTGGAAATTGTGACCGTTGCTCGCTCGCTCCGCTCGCTCGTAAAAATCTAGTCCAACCTCACAACCGATCCCACACGTTCGCAAATTTGAAATATGTCGCCACCATATCGAATAATGAACGGAAGATGGATTGGTTTTAGGTTAGGCTATAGCTTTCGTGCGAGCGCAGCGAACGAGAGACGCGTAAAGGTGTGTCACAAACCATCGGTTTGGCACATGCGGACATAGATATATTCGCACCAGACCGAGGAGCCGGTAGTATTTATCCTATTGCCTACCGACACATGTTTACAGTTTATGAATAGTTTCACATAAATAGTACAATTTCCTCATAGTACAGTGCAATGTGATGTCCGAAATGGCTGACAAAATTAGGTAATAACACGAAATATATGGAAGGCAATATAAGGTATATGTATAGCTTGGAACTTGTGACCGTTGCTCGCTCGCTCCGCTCGCTCGTAAAAATCTAGTCCAACCTCACAACCGATCCCACACGTTCGCAAATTTGAAATATGTCGCTACCATATCGAATAATGATCGGAAGATGGATTGGTTTTAGGTTAGGCTATAGTTTTCGAGCGAGCGCAGCGAGCGAAAGACGCGTATAGTTGTGTCATAAACAAACGGTTTGGCACATACGGATATTGAAATATTCGCACCAGCCCGAGGAGCCGGAAGTATTTATCCTATTGCCTACCGACACATGTTTACAGTTTATGAATAGTTTCACATAAATAGTACTATTTCCTCATAGTACAGTGCAATGTGATGTCCGAAATGGCTGACAAAATTAGGTAATAACACGACATATATGCAAGGCAATATAAGGTGTATGTATAGGTTGGAAATTGTGATCGTTGCTCGCTCGCTCGAAAAAATCTAGTCCAACCTCACAACCGATCCCACACGTTCGCAAATTTGAAATATGTCGCCACCATATCGAATAATGAACGGAAGATGGATTGGTTTTAGGTTAGGCTATAGCTTTCGTGCGAGCGCAGCGAACGAGAGACGCGTAAAGGTGTGTCACAAACCAACGGTTTGGCACATACGGACGTTGATATATTCGCACCAGCCCGAGGAGCCGGAAGTCTTTATCCTATTGCCTTCTGACAAATGTTTACGGTTTACCAATAGTTTCACATAATTAGTACCGTTTCCTCATAGTACAGTGCAACGTGATGTCTGAAATGGCTGACAAAATTAGGTACAAGCACGAAATATATGCAAGACAATATATGGTATATGTATAGCTTGGAAATTGTGACCGTTGCTCGCTCGCTCCGCTCGCTCGTAAAAATCTAGTCCAACCTCACAACCGATGCGACACGTTCGCAAATTTGAAATATGTCGCCATCATATCGAATAATGAACGCAAGATGGATTGGTTTTAGGTTAGGCTATAGTTTTCGAGCGAGCGCCGCGAGCGAGAGACGCGTAAAGGTGTGTCACAAACCAACGGTTTGGCACATACGAACATTGAAATATTCGCACCAGCCCGAGGAGCCGGAAGTCTTTATCCTGTTGCCTTCTGACAAATGTTTACGGTTTACCAATAGTTTCACATAATTAGTACCGTTTCCTCATAGTACAGTGCAACGTGATGTCTGAAATGGCTGACAAAATTAGGTACAAGCACGAAATATATGCAAGACAATATATGGTATATGTATAGCTTGGAAATTGTTACCGTTGCTCGCTCGCTCCGCTCGCTCGTAAAAATCTAGTCCAACCCCACAACCGATCCGACACGTTCGCAAATTTGAAGTATGTCGCCATCATATCGAATAATGAACGCAAGATGGATTGGTTTTAGGTTAGGCTATAGTTTTCGAGCGAGCGCCGCGAGCGAGAGACGCGTAAAGGTGTGTCATAAACCAACGGTTTGGCACATACGGACATTGAAATATTCGCACCAGCCCGAGGAGCCGGAAGTATTTATCCTATTGCCTACCGACACATGTTTACAGTTTATGAATAGTTTCACATAAATAGTACTATTTCCTCATAGTACAGTGCAATGTGATGTCCGAAATGGCTGACAAAATTAGGTAATAACACGAAATATATGGAAGGCAATATAAGGTATATGTATAGCTTGGAAATTGTGACCGTTGCTCGCTCGCTCCGCTCGCTCGAAAAAATCTAGTCCAACCTCACTACCGATCCGACACGTTCGCAAATTTGAAATATGTCGCCACCATATCGAATAATGAACGGAAGATGGATTGGTTGTAGGTTAGGCTATAGCTTTCGTGCGAGCGCAGCGAACGAGAGACGCGTAAAGGTGTGTCACAAACCATCCGTTTGGCACATACGGAGATTGATATATTCGCACCAGCCCGAGGAGCCGGAAGTATTTATCCTATTGCCTACCGGCACATGTTTACAGTTTATGAATAGTTTCACATAAATAGTACTATTTCCTCATAGTACAGTGCAATGTGATGTCCGAAATGGCTGACAAAATTAGGTAATAACACGAAATATATGGAAGGCAATATAAGGTATATGTATAGCTTGGAAATTGTGACCGTTGCTTGCTCGCTCCGCTCGCTCGTAAAAATCTAGTCCAACCCCACAACCGATCCGACACGTTCGCAAATTTGAAATATGTCGCCATCATATCGAATAATGAACGCAAGATGGATTGGTTTTAGGTTAGGCTATAGTTTTCAAGCGAGCGCAGCGAGCGAGAGACGCGTATAGGTGTGTCATAAACCAACGGTTTGGCACATACGGATATTGAAATATTCGCACCAGCCCGAGGAGCCGGAAGTATTTATCCTATTGCCTACCGACTACACCCGACTACATGTTTACAGTTTATGAATAGTTTCACATAAATAGTACCTTTTCCACATAGTACAATGCAATGTGATGTCCCAAATGGCTGACAAAATTAGGTAATAACACGACATATATGCAAGGCAATATAAGGTGTATGTATAGGTTGGAAATTGTGATCGTTGCTGGCTCGCTCGAAAAAATCTAGTCCAACCTCACAACCGATCCGACACGTTCGCAAATTTGAAATATGTCGCCACCATATCGAATAATGAACGGAAGATCGATTGGTTTTAGGTTAGGCTAAAGCTTTCGTGCGAGCGCAGCGAACGAGAGACGCGTAAACGTGTGTCACAAACCAACGGTCTGGCACATACGGACGTTGAAATATTCGCACCAGCCCGAGGAGCCGGAAGTCTTTATCCTATTGCCTTCTGACAAATGTTTACGGTTTACCAATAGTTTCACATAATTAGTACCGTTTCCTCATAGTACAGTGCAACGTGATGTCCGAAATGGCTGACAAAATTAGGTACAAG